>NW_025550588.1:0-8981 GCF_905237065.1 Salmo salar
AGGAGAGGAAATTAATCAAAAGGTAGACGTAGGAAGTTAAGTCACCCAGAATTGTACAGGGTGAGCCATCTCGGAAAGAACATCAGGCGTCAAAACAATTGATGAACTCTCCAAGGGAACCTGGAAACAAATAAATGATAAGGATGTTAAGCTTGAATGGGATAGTGACTGTGGTGGCATGGAATTAGAGATGGTGAATACGGTCAGGGGGAAAGAAGAATGTCCACTTGGGAGAGATGAGAAGTTCAGTGCCACCACCCCGCTGATCAGATGCTCTCGGGTATCTGCGAACACGTGGTCAGGCGGAGAGGCAATGGAGTAGCAGTGTTTTCTGTGGTAATCCATGGCTCCGTCAGGCGCCAAGAAGTCGAGGGGGACTGGAGAGGTAGCATAGGCTGAGATGAACTCTGCCTTGTTGGCACGAACCGGCAGTTCAAGTGCCGGAGACCTGGATTCGTGGGTCGTGCTGGCGCTGGGACCACCAGGTTAGGTGGCGGCCATGCGGTGTGAAGCGTTTGTGTGGCCTGTGCAGAGAGGAGAGAACAGGAATGAACCGGGCACATAGTTGACAGGCTACAGGAGAGGCTACGCTAATGCAAAAGGAGATTGGAATGAAAATTAACTAAACTACTGGGGGAAGGCGAGAGAGCAGGGGCCTCCCTCACTATCTATTCACTGAAACACTCAAATATAACTTTTCCGAAATTCCACTTTAGAAATTATAATTGATGTAAACTACAGTGGTTCAATGTTTCCGGGAGCCAAATCAAAGTTGGTTATTCCAGCTAGATAACTTGGTACGGTATTCTACCGTGAAACCCGCAGTGCATATCCCTGGCGATGTAGCTAGCTTGCATACTGGCATCCAATAACACTGCGGTTAGCACCAATACTTGGTTACAACAAACTGCAATGGATCATTGGTATTTAGTTCCTTTCATAGCATGATAATTAAACGTTGGCTAGCTAACACAAAGTCAGTCCTGCTAAGCTACACAAGTGAGTTTACAATTGAAAGTTCAGAAAGTTAAGCTTTCGTTTGCAAACATCTTCCTTGACTAAAAATTATACAGTACTGCTAGCTGGTAGAGTTGGCTAGCCAGCAGTGACTAGATTTACCTTTATCTTTGATACAAAGACAACTATGTAGACAGCTAACACCCACTAATCAAATCGTTCCGTTGTTGTGTATTTAGTTTCTACAGGTACTGCTGGTTGAAGTAAAGTTGGCTAAAAGCTAGCAGTGGCTGTGGGTAATGGTGTTGACGTCGTTTGAAAGCGGCGAATGAACTTGATGCAGCTGGCTAGCTAACCTTGTTAGTTTCTCAAAGTTGATTTCTCAAATACACCTACACCTTCGGCTACACACTTTATATGGCATTTCCAAAGAACCCAGCAAAGACAACTATGTAGCTATTTAGCTAACATTACACTAATCAAATCGTTCGTTGTAATGTAATGAAATTTAATATTACCCGCAGGCGAAAGTACAGCAAGCTACTCCCACTCCAGCATCCAGTCCAGATCGATGCGTAGTCAATGCACGGGCGCAGACCTTTGTCCTTCTTCTTCACAAAAGAAACTCGAAGAGGCAGGATGAAGTGGAGGTGCGAATATTACCTGCCCCAGGGTTCAGAAACACCTGTTTCCATAGCCGCCATCTCGTCCTGTGACCCAGGGGATACACATGACTCCTGGGAAGTGCTTTCACGTCTACCAGGAGATTTATCGCACAATACATGATGGGGTGGTAAGTGACGACGGGATGCTGGCCTTCTATGCAGAGTTCCCACTCTTGTCCAGTGTCTGTGTTCTTTTGCCCATCTTAATCTTTTCTTTTATTGGCCAGTCGGTCTTAGCTTTTTCTTTTCAACTCTACCCTAGAGGCTGGCATCCACGATCGCCTCTTCACTGTTAGCCTTTGGAACTTGGTGTTTTAGGGTACTATTTAATGAAACTACCAGTTGAGGAGACTTGTAGGCGTCTGTTTCTGGAAACTAAACACTCTAATGTACTTACATCCTCTTGCTCAGTTGTGCACCAGGGCATCCCTCTTTCTATTCTGGTTAGAGCCAGTTTGCGCTATTCGGTAAGGGAAGTAGTACACAGCGTTATACGAGATCTTCGGTTTCTTGGCAATTTCTACGCATGGAATAGCCTTCATTTCTCCAGCACAAGAATAAATTGTGAGTTTCAGAAGAAAGTTATTTGTTTCAGCACTTTGGGCCTGTGTCGAACCTAAGTAACACATTCTTATACCTCCAACTAGTCTAAGGGAGTCAGATTTATTACTTCTATAATCAACAAAACAATTTTCAGCTACTTTCTTATAATTACAAAAGATTTTCTAGTCAATTAGCCATTTAAAATGATAAACTTGTATTAACAGTACGTTGGAACACAGGAGTGATGGTTGCTGATAATGTGCCTATGTAAATGTTTATAAAAATCTGCGTTTCAGCTACAATAGTCATTTACAACATTAACAATGTCTACACTGTATTTCTGATCAATTTGATGTTATTTTTAATGGACAAAATCATTTCTTTCAAAAACAAAGACATTTCTAAGTGACCCCAAACTTTTGAGCAGTGAGTGTATGTACTTTATAAAATAACAGTGAAATCGAGATATAGTGAAAGCAATGTGATATCCAGAAGGGACAAGGTGGAATTGGGAGAAAATGTTGCAGAGTTCCCAAAGTTAAAATTCGACATAGTAAAACTTTCGTAAATCTTTTTTGATGAATTCGGAACTTTATAAAGGTGATTTCCCGTAATTGAATTTCCTATAATTCCTACCCCTGATAGGGGGTTGTCAAATGATAAATTACAGTAGTCACATCACAGAAAACAGTTATTGTTTCTTATAGCCTGCATGCGAAGGGGAGATCCACTGAGTGGTGCTGAACTAATGTGAGGATTAGGCGATGGCGGCCATGCATCCCATCGCTACCACCACAGCCATTGCTGCCTGTTTCACCATTGACATCTTCATTTAAATACACCTGTCAACCAACTCTTCCTGTACCTTTGCAAACTACCTTTACAACAAAGCAAATTACGTTGGTGTTCTTTTTATTGCCACCAATGCCGAAGATAACATCCATTTCACCATTGACATCTTTGAACACACCTGTAAGCCCACTCTCCCTTTACACATAAGGCTAACGCTCTACTAGTAGGCCATTTGTTTAGAACCAATCAACCTTCGATTAACTTCAAAAACAAATTACACGAGGTTGTTTCATGCCATCAATATGAACATTGCCGAAGTTCCATATATTTCTTCATTAATAGACAAGATGGATACATAATGAATCCTAAAGCATTCCTATCTAATCTTCACGTATCTGCTTTGTCTTATCTGATTCTATCAAGTGCAGACATTGTATGTTACACAGGAATTGTGAAGTTTATTTTCTTCTTGCCACTTATCTCCTGCCCACTGTCCTACACACACAAGGGTACAAAGAAATGACAAATCCTGCCCCACAATATCTCATCTTAAAATGCTGGGTGCATGCAGAGCCTCATATCCACCAAATAGTACAGTATTTGTCTTGGTTTACTGCATATTCTTTTATAGATATTAAAATGATGCCTTTAAAATAATCATGAAAGACAAATAGGAGCAATGACTGACTAATGAGTAAACCGGCTAACAGAGAAAATACTTGAACTCTATGAAAACAAGGGATGACGATAGATGTTTTCCACTTAATCCTCCACGGTTCAACATGGTCAAAACAACTGAGATACAAGAGCCAGGAAGTTTCTTCTAGCAGTCTCTTCTCCACCTAATGCCCCAAGGTCAAACTAGAACCATAGATTTATCTTTTGAAATGTTCTAAATTGACTTTTGATCTAGTAGAATCTTACACACTGATCAGAGGATAGGCGTTCCACCTTTCTCTTGTGCTCTCACTCTCTTACTCTATCTCCCATTCCTTGCTCTCTCTCTCTCTCTCTCTCTCACTCACATACTTTATCTCCTTTTCACTTGCTCTCTCTCTCTCTCTCTCTCGCTCTCTCTCTGTTTCCGTCTCTCTCACCTCTCCTTAATAAACTCCATTCTCCCTCTCCTCCCAAGCTCTGATGTAAAGTTAAATGTGTCATCTTTATTCCTCACGCTGTGAGCGAACTGTAGCATTAAAGCTCTCACAACTACTCACAAATGATATTTAATTAATCCATGTGGACCTTTGAAGTGTGTGATGTCTCATGTTTGGCCATTCATGCGTGTTGAAATTACATTTAGGTACAAAGATTGGTTGGCCCTCTTTGATGTCGTAAGTTATTTTTTGTTACCTTGTTTTTCCTTTATAAAAGCCCATTTACACAAAAGTCCTGTACCTAGCATCATTACTAAACTTTTAGACATGCTGGAGTTACCACAACGGTCACAGGAATAGCTTGTCATTCCTTTGGTCTCTACTGAGTTAGGTACAGTAAATCAACTTTTAGTTTCTTGCACCTTATTTGTGGGAACAATCTTCAACACTTTCTTAAAGTGTATGTTTTGTTGCCTCTAAGGGCAATTCAAATGACTAAAGACTTTTGTTTTCTGACTGAGGACTTTTTGTTTTCAAACGTCATTTTCTTTTTCTGCTTGCATTTTGATTTCTATATTTTATGTCATTTATGTAATTCAAAATAAAATAAATACAGTGGTTCCAAAATAGTATCTTATCTTCACTGTCCTGAGCCAGGGCTACCCTCAGGATCACTAAATTTCCTAAATAACTCAATAACTAAATTCAATTTGTAGGATTTATGAATTAACACACAATATTTGTACATAACAACTACAAAATGAAACCCAATTAATTTACTATAGTTTCATAGTTTATTTTGATTACTCAATAAGGGTGGAGTTTTCCATGGGAAGATTAGGATATTTCCAAATATTTCATGACATAATATTGTTGTTGATCGTGTGCTTTCCAGAGCATTACATGTTTTTGTTTCGAAAGATGAAACATGTTTCTGAACCAAGGATATTAAACATGGCTGCCCGTGGATCACACAACAAACTGTGATAGAAGAGGCACAGACAGCACACTGTTGTGTGCAATGACAAGAATGAGTTATTTGGCCACTAGCTCCTGTACACTGATAATACTTTATATAAGTATTATTAAAGGATGTACTCTAAGACATATATACTTGTACTGAGATGGGCGTGGGTGATACATTTTTTAAACCTGAGCCCAAATTTGATGTCATCACAGACAAAGCCCTTCAGTCCCCATACACCAATGTTAAATGTGTCATTCAATTTACATTGATAAACACTCCTATACTGTAAGTGGTATAGAGATATATACTACTCAGAAACAAAAGTATGTGGACAGCACTTTAAAATTAGTGGATTTGGCTATTTCTGTAACAGCCGTTGCGAGAAGTGTATAAAATGCGAGGGCACACCACCACATACGCAATCTCCATAGACAAACACTGGCAATAGAATGGCCCTTGTGAAGAGCTCAGTGACTTTCAACATGGCACAGTCATAGGATGCTACATTTCCAACAAGTCAGTTTGTCAGAATTCTACGCCCTGCTAGAAGCTTCCCCGGTCAACTGTAGTGCCTGTTATTGTGAAGTGGAAACATTTAGGAGCAACAACAGCTCAGCCGCAAAGTGGTAGGCCACACAAGCTCCTCACAGAACAGGACCTTGCGAGGTGCTGAGGCGTGAGTGCATAAAAATCGTTTGTCTTTGGTTGCACAGACAGCCTTGGTTGCACTTAAGGCTACAGCATACAATTTTGTCCTTGGTTGCACTTAACACTACAGCATACAATGACATTCTAGATGATTCCTGTGTGCGATTCTGTAGCAGCAGCAGTTTGAGGAAAGCCCTTTCGGTTTCAGCACAACAATGTGTCCCCGTGCACAAAGTGAGGTCCATACAGAAATGGTTTGTCGAGATTCGAGTGTGGAAGAAACACGCCACACGCCTGCATGCCAGAGCCCTGACATCAACCCCATCCAACACCTTTGGGATGAATTTGGAAGCGAATTCGGGCCAGGCCTGATACGCCCAACATCAGTGCGCTAAACCTCACTAGTAGCTCTTGTACATGGCTCTGAATAGGAAGCAAAATTCCCGCAATGTTCCAACATCTAGTGGAAAGCCTTCCAGAAGAGTAGAGACTGTTGTAGTTGCAAAGGGGACCAACTCTGTATTAATGCCCATGGGTTTAGAATGGGAGTGTTCAACGAGCAGATGTCCACATACTTTTGGTCATGTGGTGTATCAGTGTTAGATAACTTCCTCCACAGCAGTTGCTGCATTTTCCCACATCTCCCATGGCAATGACACGCTGGACTCCGAACACCTGTGTGAGCAACCTCTCATATGTCTTTTCTCCACACTCACTATGGCACCATGACTAGTCCCCTACAAACTCACCTCTGGCCTGTGCACTCCCACACACAAAGACTGCAGCCCGTCACAGTCAGTGTAGAATTCGTTCTGCATTGATAGCGGTTGGGTGTGAATAAAAATGATTGAGTGTCTATGTGTGTAACATGTAGTCGCGTATAGCCTTAATATTCATGATGATAATTGTAATCCGCCTATCGTATCGCCATCATAGTTGCATCATAATTACCTTTAACATAATTGAAAAACACATCCCAGCATTTCCGCTGTAGAATTGGCGTTTCACATGATCATGAAAAACCTGCATTACTCTAAGAGATGGCTTCACTACAGTACAAATGTATTCTGTACAATATTTATTATTCCCCAAAGCCCCTATTCTGATATCTTCCCCTTGCTTGTTGTAAACATATAAACTTGTAAAGACAAATACAGGAAAAAGATAGACAAACAATAAACACATTAAATTGCAGAAAACAGTTCTTGACAACAGAAAACAGGAAGGAAAAAGAGAGAGTGAGATCAGGTGTGTGTGTGTATGTAAGTCCATATGTATAAGCAAGCATGTAGTGGAGTGCGTGTGTGTTCCCTATCACGCTCCGCAATATTCCAGATATTTTTACAGTTCCCATACCTTTTTTTCGTAACCTGCAATTCCCTCGGGCCTCCCATTACTGCTGCACTGATGAAGTTTTTCACTTTTCATGTGGCGTTTGAGGCTGTAAATCATCTTGACATCTGTTTTCCCTCAGTTCTAGGTGTTGGCCAGGCAGAACAAGGCTTTGACTGATCTCTACAGATCTCATGTCACTAGAGTAGCCTTTATTCCTCTCTGTTTATGTTACATGTAAAAGAGTATGCAGTTTGGTGGAGGTGGAAAATCCATATGGCATTGTTGTGACACAATGCTAGAGATTGCCATGATGCATTTATTTTTGTATACCCTAATTTATTCAGATTCTACATTGGAGGTGAATTCAGGATGGCCACAGACAATTTCTCTCACACAGGCCACCTCATAAAGAACCACACATATGGTAGTTACAGCTGGCTTTCTTTTTTTGTCTTCCACCTTATGAAAGAAATACTCAATCTATAAACACCTTATACTTGACTGCATTGCAACGCCTTGCGTGCCTTCCAGAGTCCCATCACACGGGACAAGCTGGATAAAGTCCTGGCCATGATGCAGGATCCAATCAAAGCGCTGCTCCCGTACGTCGGGCATTCATTCTAGTTCTGTGGTCAGGGCGGAAATCCCAGGGGGACGGGGACCGCGACCCCCCATCCTGAAAATATGATTTGTCCCCCCCAATATATCACTGAAACATAACTACTTGTAATTTAAATAATACTAATAATACGCATAATGAAAGCAATTGTGCTGATTATAGACACTTAATAGCTCGTTTTTAAGTTTCAAAAGATTACGACCCCCACCCCCTTTTGCCTCACAATGGTTTGATCCACTGCCAGTTCCTTGGCTTGCAGAAGGTAACGTAAGGTCAGTATCTACTGTCTAGAAGGCACTCAATGCCGCGTAACTTCGGCCATTGAGGTTAATCCAGTCAATCGGCGCCTTACACTAGCTGAATACCACAGAACCAGCGCGCAAATATTATTAACTATTAAGCTAGCTATTACTCTTCCCATTTTGTGGCGTCGTCAAAGATGAATCTCTGCTCTACGTCAATTATTCAAGAATCCGGCATTCATGTAAGTTGGTGCTTCAAAGTCCCTGTGATACTAGTTAGCAATAAACTGAACAGAACTACTACACACTCTCTTCTACCATTGTTTTAAATATATTTAATGAATGCCGTTTGCAAAAGCTAAATTGTCCGGAGCTTTTGTTTATATATTTTTATTTCACACTTTATTTAACCGGGTAGCAAAAGATTATAGCAAACACCACTGAATTGGTGCTGCGCTAGCTTTGCCGAAATTCAGCGGTGTTAGAAGCCAGCCAATATGAAACGAAGCAATTAAAATTACAAAAGGGATTGCAGCATATGTTGTGTGAAGTAGGGAACTCATTACAGCTGTCAACTCTTGTCTACTCCTAAATCCGTTTCACATTTGCTGGCTACCTTTTCGAATCTGAAGCCCACTTATAGAATGATAGAAGATAAGATGATAGAAGCCCATATCCTGCTGTAAATAACCTACATGCTGTGTGGCCTAGCCAACCAGGTACAAAATGGCAGAAAAATGGCAGAAAAAATGGACATCAAGTATTTTTTTCAGTACACCAAAAAGCAAAAGTAAGAACCTAGTAGCCTAATATCTCAAAGACTAGTTGATAAAATGTTCATAAAAGAAGAGAAATGAAATTCAATGAAATGTTTCACAATGATGTCATTAGGCAGAGCAGGCAACAGATGGCACACAGACAGCAGAGTTGGGGACAGATATGCAGGGACAGACTGGCAGAGACAGGGAGTCTCAGGTAAGTTTGTTGAGTCTTTGTTTGGCAACATTATGAAAGGTTTCTCAATTTGTTTTACTTGTAAAATAGGAACATAATTGGAAAATGCCATGGATACCCCCACTCTCAACCCAAACTGGTGACTGAACTAAGATTTGTTAA
>NW_025550589.1:0-41616 GCF_905237065.1 Salmo salar
TCTACTGTAGTGAATAGTGTATAGTCCACTCTCTCTACTGTAGTGAATAGTGTATAGTCCACTCTCTCTACTGTAGTGTATAGTGTATAGACCACCTCTCTGCTGTAGTGTATAGTGTATAGTCCACTCTGCTCTACTGTAGTGTAGTGTATAGTCCACTCTCTCTACTGTAGTGAATAGTGTATAGTCCACTCTCTCTACTGTAGTGTATAGTGTATAGTCCACTCTCTCTACTGTAGTGTATAGTGTATAGTCCCTCTCTCTACTGGTGTAGTGTACAGTCCACTCTCTCTACTGTAGTGTATAGTGTACAGTCCCTCTCTCTACTGAAGTGTATAGTCCTCTCTCTACTGTAGTGTAGTGTACAGTCACTCTCTACTGTAGTGTATAGTGTATAGTCCTCTCTCTACTGTAGTGTATAGTGTATAGTCCTCTCTCTACTGTAGTGTACAGTCCACTCTCTCTACTGTAGTATATAGTGTATAGTACCTCTCCTACTGTAGTGTATATAGTCCACTCTCTACTGTAGTATATAGTGTAAAGTCCACTCTCTCTACTGTAGTGCCTGTGTATAGTGTATAAACCACTCTCTACTGTAGTGTATAGTGTATAGACCACTCTCTCTACTGTAGTGTATAGTGTATAGTCCTCTCTCTCTCTTTACTGTAGTGTATAGTGTATAGTCCTCTCTCTCTCTACTGTGGTGTATAGTGTATAGTCCTCTCTCTACTGTAGTTGTACAGTTTATAGTCCTCTCTCTCTACTGTGGGTTGTATAGTGTATAGTGTATAGTCCTCTCTCTCTACTGTGCGAGGTGTATAGTGATAGTCCACTCTCTCTACTGTAGTGTATAGTGTATAGTTCACTCTCTCTATTGTAGTGTAGTGGTGTATTGTCTCTCTCTCTCTACTGTAGTGTGTAGTGTATAGTCCTCTCTCTCTACTGTAGTGATTAGTGTATAGTCCAATCTCTCTACTGTGATGTATACTGTGTATCCACTCTCTCTACTGTAGTGTATAGTGTATAGTCCTCTCTCTCTACTGCTGGTGGTGTATAGGTGTATAGTCCTCTCTCTACTGTAGTGTATAGTGTAGTCCACCTCTCTCTACTGTAGTGTATAGTGTATAGTTCACTCTCTCTATTGTAGTGTATGGGTGTATTGTCCTCTCTCTCTACTGTAGTGTATAGTCCCTCTCTCTACTGTAGTGTACAGTTTATAGTCCTCTCTCTACTGTAGTGTATAGTGTATAGTCCTCTCTCTCTACTGTAGTGAATAGGTGCATAGTCCACTCTCTCTACTGTAGTGTACAGTCCACTCTCTCTTCTGTAGTGAATAGTATATAGTCCACTCTCTACTGTAGTGAATAGTGTATAGTCCAATCTCTCTACTGTAGTGTATAGTGTATAGTCCTCTCTCTCTCTACTGTAGTGTTTAGTGTATAGTCCTCTCTCTCTACTGGGGTGTATAGTGCATAGTGTATAGTCCTCTCTTTCTACTCTAGTGATTAGTGTATAGTCCACTCTCTACTGTCGTGTATGAGTGTGTAGTCCACTCTCTCTACTGTACTGTATAGTGTATAGTCCTCTCTCTCTCTCTACTGTAGTGTATAGTGTATAGTCCACTCTCTCTACTGTAGTGTATAGTGTATAGTCGTCTCTCTACTGTAGTGTATAGTGTACAGTCCACTCTCTCTACTGTGGTGTATAGTGTATAGTGTATAGACCACTCTCTCTACTGTATTGTATACTGTGTAGTCCTCTCTCTCTACTGTGGTGTATAGTGTATAGTGTATAGTCCTCTCTCTCTACTGTAGTGTATAGTGTATAGTCCACTCTCTCTACTGTAGTGTATAGTGTATAGTTCACTCTCTCTATTGTAGTGTATAGTGTATAGTCCTCTCTCTACTGTAGTGTATAGTGTATAGTCCCTCTCTCTACTGTAGTTTTCAGTCCACTCTCTCTACTGTAGTGAATAGTGTACAGTCCACTCTCTCTACTGTAGTGTACAGTCCACTCTCTCTACTGTAGTGTACAGTCCACTCTCTCTACTGTAGTGAATAGTGTGATAGTCCACTCTCTCTACTGTAGTGAATAGTGTATAGTCCACTCTCTCTACTGTGGTGTATAGTGTATAGTCCTCTCTCTCTACTGTAGTGTATAGTGTAAAGACCACTCTCTCTACTGTAGTGTGTAGTGTATAGTCCACTCTCTCTACTGTAGTGAATAGTGTATAGTCCACTCTCTCTACTGTAGTGTATAGTGTAAAGACCACCTCTCTACTGTAGTGTGTAGTGTATTGTCCTCTCTCTACTGTAGTGTATAGTGTATAGTCCACTCTCTCTACTGTAGTGTATAGTTTATAGTCCACTCTCTCTACTGTAGTGTATAGTGTATAGTCCTCTCTGTTCTGTAGTGTACAGTCCACTCTCTCTACTGTAGTGTATAGTGTATAGTCCACTCTCTCTACTGTAGTGTATAGTGTATAGTCCACTCTCTCTACTGTAGTGTATAGTGTATAGTCCACTCTCTCTACTGTAGTGAATAGTGTATAGTCCACTCTCTCTACTGTAGTGAATAGTGTATAGTCCTCTCGCTACTGTCAGTCCACTCTCTCTACTGTAGTGAATAGTGAATAGTCCACTATCTCTACTGTAGTGTATAGTGTATAGTCCACTCTCTCTACTGTAGTGTATAGTGTATAGTCCACTCTCTCTACTGTAGTGAATAGTGTATAGTCCACTCTCTCTACTGTAGTGAATAGTGTATAGTCCACTCTCTCTACTGTGGTGTATAGTGTATAGTCCTCTCTCTCTACTGTAGTGTATAGTGTAAAGACCACTCTCTCTACTGCAGTGTGTAGTGTATAGTCCAATCTCTCTACTGTAGTGAATAGTGTATAGTCCACTCTCTCTACTGTGAGTGTATAGTGTAAAGACCACTCTCTCTACTGTAGTGTGTAGTGTATAGTCCACTCTCTCTACTGTAGTGAATAGTGTATAGTCCACTCTCTCTACTGTAGTGTATAGTGTAAAGACCACTCTCTCTACTGTAGTGTGTAGTGTATAGTCCACTCTCTCTACTGTAGTGAATAGTGTATAGTCCACTCTCTCTACTGTGGTGTATAGTGTATAGTGTATAGTCCACTCTCTCTACTGTAGTGTATAGTGTATAGTCCACTCTCTCTACTGTAGTGTATAGTGTATAGTCCACTCTCTCTACTGTAGTGTATAGTGTATTGTCCTCTCTCTCTACTGTAGTGTATAGTGTATAGTCCACTCTCTCTACTGTAGTGTATAGTGTATAGTCCACTCTCTCTACTGTAGTGTATAGTGTATAGTCCTCTCTGTTATGTAGTGTACAGTCCACTCTCTCTACTGTAGTGTATAGTGTATAGTCCACTCTCTCTACTGTAGTGTATAGTGTATAGTCCTCTCTCTACTGTAGTTTTCAGTCCACTCTCTTTACTGTAGTGAATAGTGTACAGTCCACTCTCTCTACTGTAGTGTATAGTGTATAGTCCACTCTCTCTACTGTAGTGTATAGTGTATAGTCCTCTCTCTCTACTGTAGTGTATAGTGTATAGTTCACTCTCTCTATTGTAGTGTATAGTGTATAGTCCTCTCACTACTTTAGTGTACAGTCCACTCTCTCTACTGTAGTGAATAGTGCATAGTCCACTCTCTCTCTACTGTAGTGTACAGACCACTCTCTCTACTGTAGTGTATAGTGTATTGTCCTCTCTCTACTGTAGTGAATAGTGCATAGTCCACTCTCTCTACTGTAGTGTACAGTCCACTCTCTCTACTGTAGTGTATAGTGTATTGTCCTCTCTCTCTACTGTAGTGTATAGTGTATAGTCCACTCTCTACTGTAGTGTATAGTTTATAGTCCTCTCTCTACTGTAGTGTATAGTGTATAGTCCACTCTCTCTACTGTAGTGTATAGTTTATAGTCCTCTCTCTATTGTAGTGTACAGTCCACTCTCTCTACTGTAGTGTATAGTGTATAGTCCTCTCTATCTACTGTAGTGTATAGTGTATAGTGTATAGACCACTCTGTCTACTGTAGTGTATAGTGTATAGTCCACTCTCTCTACTGTAGTGTATAGTGTATAGTCCTCTCTCTACTGTAGTGTATAGTTTATAGTCCTTCTCTACTGTAGTGTACAGTCCACTCTCTCTACTGTAGTGTATAGTGTATAGTGTGTAGTCCACTCTCTCTACTCTAGTGTATAGTGTATAGTCCCCTCTCTACTGTAGTGTATAGTTTATAGTCCTCTCTCTACTGTAGTGTACAGTCCACTCTCTCTACTGTAGTGTATAGTGTATAGTCCTCTCTCTACTGTAGTGTATTGTGTATGGTGTAAAGTCCACTCTCTCTACTGTAGTGTACAGTCCACTCTCTCTACTGTAGTGTATAGTGTATAGTCAATCTCTCTACTGTAGTGTATAGTGTATAGTCCTCTCTCTCTACTGTAGTGATTAGTGTATAGTTCACTCTCTATATTGTAGTGTATGGTGTATTGTCCACTCTCTCTACTGTAGTGTATAGTGTATAGACCACTCTCTCTACTGTAGTGTATAGTGTATAGTCCTCTCTCTACTGTAGTGTACAGTCCACTCTCTCTACTGTAGTGTATAGTGTATAGTGTATAGTCCTCTCTCTACTGTAGTGTATAGTTTATAGTCCTCTCTCTACTGTAGTGTATAGTGTATAGCCCACTCTCTCCACTGTAGTGATTAGTGTATAGTCCACTCTCTCTACTTTAGTGTATAGTGTATAGTCCTCTCTCTACTTTAGTGTATAGTGTATAGTCCTCTCTCTCTACTGTAGTGTATAGTGTATAGTGTATAGTCCACTCTCTATACTGTAGTGTATAGTGTATAGTGTATAGTCCTCTCTCTCTACTGTAGTGTACAGTCCACTCTCTCTACTGTAGTGTATAGTTTATTGTCCACTCTCTCTATTCTGTAGTGTATAGTGTATAGTCCACTCTCTCTACTGTAGTGTATAGTTTATAGTCCTCTCTCTACTGTAGATGTATAGTGTATAGTGTATAGTCCACTCTCTCTACTGTATTGTATAGTGTATAGGTTACTCTCTCTACTGTAGTGTACAGTCCACTCTCTCAACTGTAGTGAATAGTGTATAGTCCTCTCTCTCTACTGTGGTGTATAGTTTATAGTGTATAGACCACTCTCTCTACTGTAGTGTATCGTGTATAGTCCTCTCTCTACTGTAGTGTACAGTCCACTCTCTCTACTGTAGTGTATAGTGTATAGTCCTCTCTCTACTGTAGTCTATTGTGTATAGTGTATAGTCCACTCTCTCTACTGTAGTGTATAGTGTATAGTGTATAGTCCTCTCTCTCTACTGTAGTGTACAGTCCACTCTCTACTGTAGTGTACAGTCCACTATCTCTACTGTAGTGAATAGTGTATAGTCCACTCTCTACTGTAGTGTATAGTGTGTAGTGTATAGTCCACTCTCTCTACTGTAGTGTATAGTGTATAGTGTATAGTCCTCTCTCTCTACTGTAGTGTACAGTCCACTCTCTCTACTGTAGTGTATAGTTTATTGTCCACTCTCTCTACTGTAGTGTATAGTGTGTAATCCCTCTCTCTACTGTAGTGTATAGTTTATTGTCCAATCTCTCTACTGTAGTGAATAGTGTATAGTCCTCTCTCTACTGTAGTGTATAGTTTATAGTCTCTCTCTCTATTGTAGTGTACAGTCCACTCTCTCTACTGTAGTGTATAGTGTATAGTCCTCTTTCTCTACTATGGTATATAGTGTATAGTTCACTCTCTATATTGTAGTGTATAGTGTATAGTCCACTCTCTCTACTGTAGTGTATAGTTTATAGTCCTCTCTCTAGTGTAGTGTATAGTGTATAGTGTATAGTCCACTCTCTCTACTGTATTGTATAGTGTATAGTCCTCTCTCTCTACTCTAGTGATTAGTGTATAGTACTCTCTCTCTACTGTAGTGAATAGTGTATAGTCCTCTCTCTACTGTAGTGTACAGTCCACCTCTCTCTACTGTAGTGTATAGTGTATAGTCCTCTCTCTACTGTAGTGTATTGTGTATGGTGTAAAGTCCACTCTCTATACTGTAGTGTACAGTCCACTCTCTCTACTGTAGTGTACAGTCCACTATCTCTACTGTAGTGAATAGTGTATAGTCCACTCTCTACTGTAGTGTATAGTGTATAGTCCTCTCTCTACTGTAGTGTATTGTGTATGGTGTAAAGTCCACTCTCTCTACTGTAGTGTATAGTCCACTCTCTCTACTGAAGTGTAGAGTCCACTCTCTCTACTGTAGTGAATAGTGTATAGTCCTCTCTCTCTACTGTAGTGTATAGTGTACAGTACTCTCTCTCTACTGTAGTGATTAGTGTATAGTCCACTCTCTCTACTGTGGTGTATACTGTGTAGTCCACTCTCTCTACTGTAGTGTATAGTGTATATTCCTCTCTCTCTACTGTAGTGTATAGTGTATAGTGTGTAGACCACTCTGTCTACTGTAGTGTGTAGTGTATAGTCCACTCTCTCTACTGTAGTGTATAGTGTGTAGTCCACTCTCTCTACTGTAGTGTACAGTTTATAGTGCTCTCTCTACTGTAGTGTACAGTTTATAGTCCTCTCTCTACTGTAGTGTACAGTCCACTCTCTCTACTGTAGTGAATAGTGCATAGTCCACTCTCTCTACTGTAGTGTACAGTCCACTCTCTCTACTGTAGTGAATAGTATATAGTCCACTCTCTACTGTAGTGAATAGTATATAGTCCTCTCTCTACTGTAGTGTATAGTGTACAGTCCACTCTCTCTACTGTAGTGAATAGTGTACAGTCCACTCTCTCTACTGTAGTGTACAGTCCACTCTCTCTACTGTAGTGAATAGTATATAGTCCACTCTCTACTGTAGTGAATATTGTATAGTCCTCTCTCTCTACTTTAGTGTTTAGTGTATAGTCCTCTCTCTCTACTGGGGTGTATAGTGTATAGTGAATAGTCCACTCTCTCTACTATAGTGAATAGTGTACAGTCCACTCTCTCTACTGTAGTGTATAGTGGGTAGTCCACTCTCTCTACTGTAGTGAACATTCCACTCTCTCTACTGTAGTGTATCGTGTACAGTCCACTCTCTCTACTGTGGTTGATAGTGTATAGTGTATAGACCAATCTCTCTACTGTAGTGTGTAGTGTATAGTCCTCTCTCTCTACTGTAGTGTATAGTGTATAGTCCACTCTCTCTACTGTAGTGTATAGTGTATAGTTCACTCTCTCTATTGTAGTATATAGTGTAAAGTCCTCTCTCTACTGTAGTGTATAGTGTATAGTCCTCTATCTACTGTAGTTTTCAGTCCTCTCTCTCTGCTGTAGTGAATAGTGTATAGTCCACTCTCTCTACTGTAGTGAATAGTGTATAGTCCACTCTCTCTACTGTGGTGTATAGTGTATAGTGTATAGACCACTCTCTCTGCTGTAGTGTGTAGTGTATAGTCCACTCTCTCTACTGTAGTGTACAGTCCACTCTCTCTACTGTAGTGAATAGTGTATAGTCCACTCTCTCTACTGTAGTGAATAGTGTATAGTCCTCTCTCTACTGTAGTGTACAGTCCACTCTCTCTACTGTAGTGTATAGTGTATAGTCCTCTCTCTACTGTAGTGTACAGTCCACTCTCTCTACTGTAGTGTATAGTGTATAGTCCCTCTCTCTACTGTAGTGTACAGTCCACTCTCTCTACTGTAGTGTATAGTGTATAGTCCTCTCTCTACTGTAGTGTACAGTCCACTCTCTCTACTGTAGTGTATAGTTTATTGTCCTCTCTCTACTGTAGTGTACAGTCCACTCTCTCTACTGTAGTGTATAGTGTATAGTCCACTCTCTCTACTGTAGTGTATAGTGTATAGTCCTCTCTCTACTGTAGTGTACAGTCCACTCTCTCTACTGTAGTGTATAGTGTATAGTCCTCTCACTACTGTAGTGTATAGTGTAAAGTCCACTCTCTCTACTGTAGTATTCAGTCAACTCTCTCTACTGTAGTGAATAGTGTATAGTCCTCTCTCTCTACTGTAGTGTATAGTGTATAGTCCTCTCTCTCTACTGTGGTGTATAGTGTATAGTCCTCTCTCTACTGTAGTGTACAGTTTATAGTCCTCCCTCTCTACTGTGGTGTATAGTGTATAGTGTATAGTCCTCTCTCTCTACTGTAGTGTATAGTGTGTAGTCCACTCTCTCTACTGTAGTGTATAGTGTATAGTTCACTCTCTCTATTGTAGTGTATGGTGTATTGTCCTCTCTCTACTGTAGTGTATAGTGTATAGTCCCTCTCTCTACTGTAGTGATTAGTGTATAGTCCAATCTCTCTACTGTGGTGTATACTGTGTACTCCACTCTCTCTACTGTAGTGTATAGTGTATAGTCCTCTCTCTCTACTGTAGTGTATAGTGTATAGTCCTCTCTCTCTACTGTGGTGTATAGTGTATAGTGTATAGTCCCTCTCTCTCTACTGTAGTGTATAGTGTATAGTTCACTCTCTCTATTGTAGTGTATAGTGTATTGTCCTCTCTCTCTACTGTAGTGTATAGTGTATAGTCCACTCTCTCTACTGTAGTGTATAGTTTATAGTCCACTCTCTCTACTGTAGTGTATAGTGTATAGTCCTCTCTGTTCTGTAGTGTACAGTCCACTCTCTCTACTGTAGTGTATAGTGTATAGTCCACTCTCTCTACTGTAGTGTATAGTGTATAGTCCTCTCTCTACTGTCAGTCCACTCTCTCTACTGTAGTGAATAGTGAATAGTCCACTATCTCTACTGTAGTGTATAGTGTATAGTCCACTCTCTCTCTACTGTAGTGTATAGTGTATAGTCCACTCTCTCTACTGTAGTGAATAGTGTATAGTCCACTCTCTCTACTGTAGTGTATCGTGTATAGTCCTCTCTCTACTGTAGTGTACAGTCCACTCTCTCTACTGTAGTGTATAGTGTATAGTCCTCTCTCTACTGTAGTCTATTGTGTATAGTGTATAGTCCACTCTCTCTACTGTAGTGTATAGTGTATAGTGTATAGTCCTCTCTCTCTACTGTAGTGTACAGTCCACTCTCTACTGTAGTGTACAGTCCACTATCTCTACTGTAGTGAATAGTGTATAGTCCACTCTCTACTGTAGTGTATAGTGTGTAGTGTATAGTCCACTCTCTCTACTGTAGTGTATAGTGTATAGTGTATAGTCCTCTCTCTCTACTGTAGTGTACAGTCCACTCTCTCTACTGTAGTGTATAGTTTATTGTCCACTCTCTCTACTGTAGTGTATAGTGTGTAATCCTCTCTCTCTACTGTAGTGTATAGTTTATTGTCCAATCTCTCTACTGTAGTGAATAGTGTATAGTCCTCTCTCTACTGTAGTGTATAGTTTATAGTCCTCTCTCTATTGTAGTGTACAGTCCACTCTCTCTACTGTAGTGTATAGTGTATAGTCCTCTTTCTCTACTATGGTATATAGTGTATAGTTCACTCTCTATATTGTAGTGTATAGTGTATAGTCCACTCTCTCTACTGTAGTGTATAGTTTATAGTCCTCTCTCTAGTGTAGTGTATAGTGTATAGTGTATAGTCCACTCTCTCTACTGTATTGTATAGTGTATAGTCCTCTCTCTCTACTCTAGTGATTAGTGTATAGTACTCTCTCTCTACTGTAGTGAATAGTGTATAGTCCTCTCTCTACTGTAGTGTACAGTCCACTCTCTCTACTGTAGTGTATAGTGTATAGTCCTCTCTCTACTGTAGTGTATTGTGTATGGTGTAAAGTCCACTCTCTATACTGTAGTGTACAGTCCACTCTCTCTACTGTAGTGTACAGTCCACTATCTCTACTGTAGTGAATAGTGTATAGTCCACTCTCTACTGTAGTGTATAGTGTATAGTCCTCTCTCTACTGTAGTGTATTGTGTATGGTGTAAAGTCCACTCTCTCTACTGTAGTGTATAGTCCACTCTCTCTACTGAAGTGTAGAGTCCACTCTCTCTACTGTAGTGAATAGTGTATAGTCCTCTCTCTCTACTGTAGTGTATACTGTGTAGTCCACTCTCTCTACTGTAGTGAATAGTGTACAGTACTCTCTCTCTACTGTAGTGATTAGTGTATAGTCCACTCTCTCTACTGTAGTGAATAGTGTACAGTACTCTCTCTCTACTGTAGTGATTAGTGTATAGTCCACTCTCTCTACTGTGGTGTATACTGTGTAGTCCACTCTCTCTACTGTAGTGTATAGTGTATATTCCTCTCTCTCTACTGTAGTGTATAGTGTATAGTGTATAGACCACTCTGTCTACTGTAGTGTGTAGTGTATAGTCCACTCTCTCTACTGTAGTGTATAGTGTGTAGTCCACTCTCTCTACTGTAGTGTACAGTTTATAGTGCTCTCTCTACTGTAGTGTACAGTTTATAGTCCTCTCTCTACTGTAGTGTACAGTCCACTCTCTCTACTGTAGTGAATAGTGCATAGTCCACTCTCTCTACTGTAGTGTACAGTCCACTCTCTCTACTGTAGTGAATAGTATATAGTCCACTCTCTACTGTAGTGAATAGTATATAGTCCTCTCTCTACTGTAGTGTATAGTGTACAGTCCACTCTCTCTACTGTAGTGAATAGTGTACAGTCCACTCTCTCTACTGTAGTGTACAGTCCACTCTCTCTACTGTAGTGAATAGTATATAGTCCACTCTCTACTGTAGTGAATATTGTATAGTCCTCTCTCTCTACTTTAGTGTTTAGTGTATAGTCCTCTCTCTCTACTGGGGTGTATAGTGTATAGTGAATAGTCCACTCTCTCTACTATAGTGAATAGTGTACAGTCCACTCTCTCTACTGTAGTGTATAGTGGGTAGTCCACTCTCTCTACTGTAGTGAACATTCCACTCTCTCTACTGTAGTGTATCGTGTACAGTCCACTCTCTCTACTGTGGTTGATAGTGTATAGTGTATAGACCAATCTCTCTACTGTAGTGTGTAGTGTATAGTCCTCTCTCTCTACTGTAGTGTATAGTGTATAGTCCACTCTCTCTACTGTAGTGTATAGTGTATAGTTCACTCTCTCTATTGTAGTATATAGTGTAAAGTCCTCTCTCTACTGTAGTGTATAGTGTATAGTCCTCTATCTACTGTAGTTTTCAGTCCACTCTCTCTGCTGTAGTGAATAGTGTATAGTCCACTCTCTCTACTGTAGTGAATAGTGTATAGTCCACTCTCTCTACTGTGGTGTATAGTGTATAGTGTATAGACCACTCTCTCTGCTGTAGTGTGTAGTGTATAGTCCACTCTCTCTACTGTAGTGTACAGTCCACTCTCTCTACTGTAGTGAATAGTGTATAGTCCACTCTCTCTACTGTAGTGAATAGTGTATAGTCCTCTCTCTACTGTAGTGTACAGTCCACTCTCTCTACTGTAGTGTATAGTGTATAGTCCTCTCTCTACTGTAGTGTACAGTCCACTCTCTCTACTGTAGTGTATAGTTTATTGTCCTCTCTCTACTGTAGTGTACAGTCCTCTCTCTCTACTGTAGTGTGTAGTGTATAGTCCACTCTCTCTACTGTAGTGTACAGTCCACTCTCTCTACTGTAGTGATTAGTGTATAGTCCACTCTCTCTACTGTAGTGAATAGTGTACAGTACTCTCTCTCTACTGTAGTGATTAGTGTATAGTCCACTCTCTCTACTGTGGTGTATACTGTGTAGTCCACTCTCTCTACTGTAGTGTATAGTGTATATTCCTCTCTCTCTACTGTAGTGTATAGTGTATAGTGTATAGACCACTCTGTCTACTGTAGTGTGTAGTGTATAGTCCACTCTCTCTACTGTAGTGTATAGTGTGTAGTCCACTCTCTCTACTGTAGTGTACAGTTTATAGTGCTCTCTCTACTGTAGTGTACAGTTTATAGTCCTCTCTCTACTGTAGTGTACAGTCCACTCTCTCTACTGTAGTGAATAGTGCATAGTCCACTCTCTCTACTGTAGTGTACAGTCCACTCTCTCTACTGTAGTGAATAGTATATAGTCCACTCTCTACTGTAGTGAATAGTATATAGTCCTCTCTCTACTGTAGTGTATAGTGTACAGTCCACTCTCTCTACTGTAGTGAATAGTGTACAGTCCACTCTCTCTACTGTAGTGTACAGTCCACTCTCTCTACTGTAGTGAATAGTATATAGTCCACTCTCTACTGTAGTGAATATTGTATAGTCCTCTCTCTCTACTTTAGTGTTTAGTGTATAGTCCTCTCTCTCTACTGGGGTGTATAGTGTATAGTGAATAGTCCACTCTCTCTACTATAGTGAATAGTGTACAGTCCACTCTCTCTACTGTAGTGTATAGTGGGTAGTCCACTCTCTCTACTGTAGTGAACATTCCACTCTCTCTACTGTAGTGTATCGTGTACAGTCCACTCTCTCTACTGTGGTTGATAGTGTATAGTGTATAGACCAATCTCTCTACTGTAGTGTGTAGTGTATAGTCCTCTCTCTCTACTGTAGTGTATAGTGTATAGTCCACTCTCTCTACTGTAGTGTATAGTGTATAGTTCACTCTCTCTATTGTAGTATATAGTGTAAAAGTCCTCTCTCTACTGTAGTGTATAGTGTATAGTCCTCTATCTACTGTAGTTTTCAGTCCACTCTCTCTGCTGTAGTGAATAGTGTATAGTCCACTCTCTCTACTGTAGTGAATAGTGTATAGTCCACTCTCTCTACTGTGGTGTATAGTGTATAGTGTATAGACCACTCTCTCTGCTGTAGTGTGTAGTGTATAGTCCACTCTCTCTACTGTAGTGTACAGTCCACTCTCTCTACTGTAGTGAATAGTGTATAGTCCACTCTCTCTACTGTAGTGAATAGTGTATAGTCCTCTCTCTACTGTAGTGTACAGTCCACTCTCTCTACTGTAGTGTATAGTGTATAGTCCTCTCTCTACTGTAGTGTACAGTCCACTCTCTCTACTGTAGTGTATAGTTTATTGTCCTCTCTCTACTGTAGTGTACAGTCCTCTCTCTCTACTGTAGTGTATAGTGTATAGTCCTCTCTCTACTGTAGTGTACAGTCCACTCTCTCTACTGTAGTGTATAGTGTATAGTCCTCTCTCTACTGTAGTGTACAGTCCACTCTCTCTACTGTAGTGTATAGTTTATTGTCCTCTCTCTACTGTAGTGTACAGTCCACTCTCTCTACTGTAGTGTATAGTGTATAGTCCACTCTCTCTACTGTAGTGTATAGTGTATAGTCCTCTCTCTACTGTAGTGTACAGTCCACTCTCTCTACTGTAGTGTATAGTGTATAGTCCTCTCACTACTGTAGTGTATAGTGTATAGTCCACTCTCTCTACTGTAGTATATAGTGTAAAGTCCACTCTCTCTACTGTAGTATTCAGTCAACTCTCTCTACTGTAGTGTATAGTTTATAGTCCTCTCTCTACTGTAGTGTATAGTGTATAGTCCACTCTCTCTACTGTAGTGTATAGTGTATAGTCCTCTCTCTCTACTGTAGTGTATAGTGTATAGTCCTCTCTCTCTACTGTGGTGTATAGTGTATAGTCCTCTCTCTACTGTAGTGTACAGTTTATAGTCCTCCCTCTCTACTGTGGTGTATAGTGTATAGTGTATAGTCCTCTCTCTCTACTGTAGTGTATAGTGTGTAGTCCACTCTCTCTACTGTAGTGTATAGTGTATAGTTCACTCTCTCTATTGTAGTGTATGGTGTATTGTCCTCTCTCTCTACTGTAGTGTATAGTGTATAGTCCTCTCTCTCTACTGTAGTGATTAGTGTATAGTCCAATCTCTCTACTGTGGTGTATACTGTGTACTCCACTCTCTCTACTGTAGTGTATAGTGTATAGTCCTCTCTCTCTACTGTGGTGTATAGTGTATAGTGTATAGTCCTCTCTCTCTACTGTAGTGTATAGTGTGTAGTCCACTCTCTCTAGTGTAGTGTATAGTGTATAGTTCACTCTCTCTATTGTAGTGTATAGTGTATTGTCCTCTCTCTCTACTGTAGTGTATAGTGTATAGTCCACTCTCTCTACTGTAGTGTATAGTTTATAGTCCACTCTCTCTACTGTAGTGTATAGTGTATAGTCCTCTCTGTTCTGTAGTGTACAGTCCACTCTCTCTACTGTAGTGTATAGTGTATAGTCCACTCTCTCTACTGTAGTGTATAGTGTATAGTCCTCTCTCTACTGTCAGTCCACTCTCTCTACTGTAGTGAATAGTGAATAGTCCACTATCTCTACTGTAGTGTATAGTGTATAGTCCACTCTCTCTACTGTAGTGTATAGTGTATAGTCCACTCTCTCTACTGTAGTGAATAGTGTATAGTCCACTCTCTCTACTGTAGTGTATCGTGTATAGTCCTCTCTCTACTGTAGTGTACAGTCCACTCTCTCTACTGTAGTGTATAGTGTATAGTCCTCTCTCTACTGTAGTCTATTGTGTATAGTGTATAGTCCACTCTCTCTACTGTAGTGTATAGTGTATAGTGTATAGTCCTCTCTCTCTACTGTAGTGTACAGTCCACTCTCTACTGTAGTGTACAGTCCACTATCTCTACTGTAGTGAATAGTGTATAGTCCACTCTCTACTGTAGTGTATAGTGTGTAGTGTATAGTCCACTCTCTCTACTGTAGTGTATAGTGTATAGTGTATAGTCCTCTCTCTCTACTGTAGTGTACAGTCCACTCTCTCTACTGTAGTGTATAGTTTATTGTCCACTCTCTCTACTGTAGTGTATAGTGTGTAATCCTCTCTCTCTACTGTAGTGTATAGTTTATTGTCCAATCTCTCTACTGTAGTGAATAGTGTATAGTCCTCTCTCTACTGTAGTGTATAGTTTATAGTCCTCTCTCTATTGTAGTGTACAGTCCACTCTCTCTACTGTAGTGTATAGTGTATAGTCCTCTTTCTCTACTATGGTATATAGTGTATAGTTCACTCTCTATATTGTAGTGTATAGTGTATAGTCCACTCTCTCTACTGTAGTGTATAGTTTATAGTCCTCTCTCTAGTGTAGTGTATAGTGTATAGTGTATAGTCCACTCTCTCTACTGTATTGTATAGTGTATAGTCCTCTCTCTCTACTCTAGTGATTAGTGTATAGTACTCTCTCTCTACTGTAGTGAATAGTGTATAGTCCTCTCTCTACTGTAGTGTACAGTCCACTCTCTCTACTGTAGTGTATAGTGTATAGTCCTCTCTCTACTGTAGTGTATTGTGTATGGTGTAAAGTCCACTCTCTATACTGTAGTGTACAGTCCACTCTCTCTACTGTAGTGTACAGTCCACTATCTCTACTGTAGTGAATAGTGTATAGTCCACTCTCTACTGTAGTGTATAGTGTATAGTCCTCTCTCTACTGTAGTGTATTGTGTATGGTGTAAAGTCCACTCTCTCTACTGTAGTGTATAGTCCACTCTCTCTACTGAAGTGTAGAGTCCACTCTCTCTACTGTAGTGAATAGTGTATAGTCCTCTCTCTCTACTGTAGTGTATAGTGTACAGTACTCTCTCTCTACTGTAGTGATTAGTGTATAGTCCACTCTCTCTACTGTGGTGTATACTGTGTAGTCCACTCTCTCTACTGTAGTGTATAGTGTATATTCCTCTCTCTCTACTGTAGTGTATAGTGTATAGTGTATAGACCACTCTGTCTACTGTAGTGTGTAGTGTATAGTCCACTCTCTCTACTGTAGTGTATAGTGTGTAGTCCACTCTCTCTACTGTAGTGTACAGTTTATAGTGCTCTCTCTACTGTAGTGTACAGTTTATAGTCCTCTCTCTACTGTAGTGTACAGTCCACTCTCTCTACTGTAGTGAATAGTGCATAGTCCACTCTCTCTACTGTAGTGTACAGTCCACTCTCTCTACTGTAGTGAATAGTATATAGTCCACTCTCTACTGTAGTGAATAGTATATAGTCCTCTCTCTACTGTAGTGTATAGTGTACAGTCCACTCTCTCTACTGTAGTGAATAGTGTACAGTCCACTCTCTCTACTGTAGTGTACAGTCCACTCTCTCTACTGTAGTGAATAGTATATAGTCCACTCTCTACTGTAGTGAATATTGTATAGTCCTCTCTCTCTACTTTAGTGTTTAGTGTATAGTCCTCTCTCTCTACTGGGGTGTATAGTGTATAGTGAATAGTCCACTCTCTCTACTATAGTGAATAGTGTACAGTCCACTCTCTCTACTGTAGTGTATAGTGGGTAGTCCACTCTCTCTACTGTAGTGAACATTCCACTCTCTCTACTGTAGTGTATCGTGTACAGTCCACTCTCTCTACTGTGGTTGATAGTGTATAGTGTATAGACCAATCTCTCTACTGTAGTGTGTAGTGTATAGTCCTCTCTCTCTACTGTAGTGTATAGTGTATAGTCCACTCTCTCTACTGTAGTGTATAGTGTATAGTTCACTCTCTCTATTGTAGTATATAGTGTAAAGTCCTCTCTCTACTGTAGTGTATAGTGTATAGTCCTCTATCTACTGTAGTTTTCAGTCCACTCTCTCTGCTGTAGTGAATAGTGTATAGTCCACTCTCTCTACTGTAGTGAATAGTGTATAGTCCTCTCTCTACTGTAGTGTACAGTCCACTCTCTCTACTGTAGTGTATAGTGTATAGTCCTCTCTCTACTGTAGTGTACAGTCCACTCTCTCTACTGTAGTGTATAGTTTATTGTCCTCTCTCTACTGTAGTGTACAGTCCACTCTCTCTACTGTAGTGTATAGTGTATAGTCCTCTCTCTACTGTAGTGTACAGTCCACTCTCTCTACTGTAGTGTATAGTGTATAGTCCTCTCTCTACTGTAGTGTACAGTCCACTCTCTCTACTGTAGTGTATAGTTTATTGTCCTCTCTCTACTGTAGTGTACAGTCCACTCTCTCTACTGTAGTGTATAGTGTATAGTCCACTCTCTCTACTGTAGTGTATAGTGTATAGTCCTCTCTCTACTGTAGTGTACAGTCCACTCTCTCTACTGTAGTGTATAGTGTATAGTCCTCTCACTACTGTAGTGTATAGTGTATAGTCCACTCTCTCTACTGTAGTATATAGTGTAAAGTCCACTCTCTCTACTGTAGTATTCAGTCAACTCTCTCTACTGTAGTGAATAGTGTATAGTCCTCTCTCTACTGTAGTGTATAGTGTATAGTCCTCTCTCTCTACTGTGGTGTATAGTGTATAGTCCTCTCTCTACTGTAGTGTACAGTTTATAGTCCTCCCTCTCTACTGTGGTGTATAGTGTATAGTGTATAGTCCTCTCTCTCTACTGTAGTGTATAGTGTGTAGTCCACTCTCTCTACTGTAGTGTATAGTGTATAGTTCACTCTCTCTATTGTAGTGTATGGTGTATTGTCCTCTCTCTCTACTGTAGTGTATAGTGTATAGTCCTCTCTCTCTACTGTAGTGATTAGTGTATAGTCCAATCTCTCTACTGTGGTGTATACTGTGTACTCCACTCTCTCTACTGTAGTGTATAGTGTATAGTCCTCTCTCTCTACTGTGGTGTATAGTGTATAGTGTATAGTCCTCTCTCTCTACTGTAGTGTATAGTGTGTAGTCCACTCTCTCTAGTGTAGTGTATAGTGTATAGTTCACTCTCTCTATTGTAGTGTATAGTGTATTGTCCTCTCTCTCTACTGTAGTGTATAGTGTATAGTCCACTCTCTCTACTGTAGTGTATAGTTTATAGTCCACTCTCTCTACTGTAGTGTATAGTGTATAGTCCTCTCTGTTCTGTAGTGTACAGTCCACTCTCTCTACTGTAGTGTATAGTGTATAGTCCACTCTCTCTACTGTAGTGTATAGTGTATAGTCCTCTCTCTACTGTCAGTCCACTCTCTCTACTGTAGTGAATAGTGAATAGTCCACTATCTCTACTGTAGTGTATAGTGTATAGTCCACTCTCTCTACTGTAGTGTATAGTGTATAGTCCACTCTCTCTACTGTAGTGAATAGTGTATAGTCCACTCTCTCTACTGTAGTGTATCGTGTATAGTCCTCTCTCTACTGTAGTGTACAGTCCACTCTCTCTACTGTAGTGTATAGTGTATAGTCCTCTCTCTACTGTAGTCTATTGTGTATAGTGTATAGTCCACTCTCTCTACTGTAGTGTATAGTGTATAGTGTATAGTCCTCTCTCTCTACTGTAGTGTACAGTCCACTCTCTACTGTAGTGTACAGTCCACTATCTCTACTGTAGTGAATAGTGTATAGTCCACTCTCTACTGTAGTGTATAGTGTGTAGTGTATAGTCCACTCTCTCTACTGTAGTGTATAGTGTATAGTGTATAGTCCTCTCTCTCTACTGTAGTGTACAGTCCACTCTCTCTACTGTAGTGTATAGTTTATTGTCCACTCTCTCTACTGTAGTGTATAGTGTGTAATCCTCTCTCTCTACTGTAGTGTATAGTTTATTGTCCAATCTCTCTACTGTAGTGAATAGTGTATAGTCCTCTCTCTACTGTAGTGTATAGTTTATAGTCCTCTCTCTATTGTAGTGTACAGTCCACTCTCTCTACTGTAGTGTATAGTGTATAGTCCTCTTTCTCTACTATGGTATATAGTGTATAGTTCACTCTCTATATTGTAGTGTATAGTGTATAGTCCACTCTCTCTACTGTAGTGTATAGTTTATAGTCCTCTCTCTAGTGTAGTGTATAGTGTATAGTGTATAGTCCACTCTCTCTACTGTATTGTATAGTGTATAGTCCTCTCTCTCTACTCTAGTGATTAGTGTATAGTACTCTCTCTCTACTGTAGTGAATAGTGTATAGTCCTCTCTCTACTGTAGTGTACAGTCCACTCTCTCTACTGTAGTGTATAGTGTATAGTCCTCTCTCTACTGTAGTGTATTGTGTATGGTGTAAAGTCCACTCTCTATACTGTAGTGTACAGTCCACTCTCTCTACTGTAGTGTACAGTCCACTATCTCTACTGTAGTGAATAGTGTATAGTCCACTCTCTACTGTAGTGTATAGTGTATAGTCCTCTCTCTACTGTAGTGTATTGTGTATGGTGTAAAGTCCACTCTCTCTACTGTAGTGTATAGTCCACTCTCTCTACTGAAGTGTAGAGTCCACTCTCTCTACTGTAGTGAATAGTGTATAGTCCTCTCTCTCTACTGTAGTGTATAGTGTACAGTACTCTCTCTCTACTGTAGTGATTAGTGTATAGTCCACTCTCTCTACTGTAGTGTATAGTGTATATTCTCTCTCTCTACTGTAGTGTATAGTGTATAGTGTATAGACCACTCTGTCTACTGTAGTGTGTAGTGTATAGTCCACTCTCTCTACTGTAGTGTATAGTGTGTAGTCCACTCTCTCTACTGTAGTGTACAGTTTATAGTGCTCTCTCTACTGTAGTGTACAGTTTATAGTCCTCTCTCTACTGTAGTGTACAGTCCACTCTCTCTACTGTAGTGAATAGTGCATAGTCCACTCTCTCTACTGTAGTGTACAGTCCACTCTCTCTACTGTAGTGAATAGTATATAGTCCACTCTCTACTGTAGTGAATAGTATATAGTCCTCTCTCTACTGTAGTGTATAGTGTACAGTCCACTCTCTCTACTGTAGTGAATAGTGTACAGTCCACTCTCTCTACTGTAGTGTACAGTCCACTCTCTCTACTGTAGTGAATAGTATATAGTCCACTCTCTACTGTAGTGAATATTGTATAGTCCTCTCTCTCTACTTTAGTGTTTAGTGTATAGTCCTCTCTCTCTACTGGGGTGTATAGTGTATAGTGAATAGTCCACTCTCTCTACTATAGTGAATAGTGTACAGTCCACTCTCTCT
Organism: Salmo salar; assembly: GCF_905237065.1. Classification (NCBI taxonomy): domain Eukaryota; kingdom Metazoa; phylum Chordata; class Actinopteri; order Salmoniformes; family Salmonidae; genus Salmo; species Salmo salar. The sequence goes on from NW_025550589.1 coordinate 19,838, forward strand.
ACTGTAGTGTATAGTGGGTAGTCCACTCTCTCTACTGTAGTGAACATTCCACTCTCTCTACTGTAGTGTATCGTGTACAGTCCACTCTCTCTACTGTGGTTGATAGTGTATAGTGTATAGACCAATCTCTCTACTGTAGTGTGTAGTGTATAGTCCTCTCTCTACTGTAGTGTATTGTGTATGGTGTAAAGTCCACTCTCTCTACTGTAGTGTATAGTCCACTCTCTCTACTGAAGTGTAGAGTCCACTCTCTCTACTGTAGTGAATAGTGTATAGTCCTCTCTCTCTACTGTAGTGTATAGTGTACAGTACTCTCTCTCTACTGTAGTGATTAGTGTATAGTCCACTCTCTCTACTGTAGTGTATAGTGTATATTCCTCTCTCTCTACTGTAGTGTATAGTGTATAGTGTATAGACCACTCTGTCTACTGTAGTGTGTAGTGTATAGTCCACTCTCTCTACTGTAGTGTATAGTGTGTAGTCCACTCTCTCTACTGTAGTGTACAGTTTATAGTGCTCTCTCTACTGTAGTGTACAGTTTATAGTCCTCTCTCTACTGTAGTGTACAGTCCACTCTCTCTACTGTAGTGAATAGTGCATAGTCCACTCTCTCTACTGTAGTGTACAGTCCACTCTCTCTACTGTAGTGAATAGTATATAGTCCACTCTCTACTGTAGTGAATAGTATATAGTCCTCTCTCTCTACTGTAGTGTATAGTGTACAGTCCACTCTCTCTACTGTAGTGAATAGTGTACAGTCCACTCTCTCTACTGTAGTGTACAGTCCACTCTCTCTACTGTAGTGAATAGTATATAGTCCACTCTCTACTGTAGTGAATATTGTATAGTCCTCTCTCTCTACTTTAGTGTTTAGTGTATAGTCCTCTCTCTCTACTGGGGTGTATAGTGTATAGTGAATAGTCCACTCTCTCTACTATAGTGAATAGTGTACAGTCCACTCTCTCTACTGTAGTGTATAGTGGGTAGTCCACTCTCTCTACTGTAGTGAACATTCCACTCTCTCTACTGTAGTGTATCGTGTACAGTCCACTCTCTCTACTGTGGTTGATAGTGTATAGTGTATAGACCAATCTCTCTACTGTAGTGTGTAGTGTATAGTCCTCTCTCTCTACTGTAGTGTATAGTGTATAGTCCACTCTCTCTACTGTAGTGTATAGTGTATAGTTCACTCTCTCTATTGTAGTATATAGTGTAAAGTCCTCTCTCTACTGTAGTGTATAGTGTATAGTCCTCTATCTACTGTAGTTTTCAGTCCACTCTCTCTGCTGTAGTGAATAGTGTATAGTCCACTCTCTCTACTGTAGTGAATAGTGTATAGTCCACTCTCTCTACTGTGGTGTATAGTGTATAGTGTATAGACCACTCTCTCTGCTGTAGTGTGTAGTGTATAGTCCACTCTCTCTACTGTAGTGTACAGTCCACTCTCTCTACTGTAGTGAATAGTGTATAGTCCACTCTCTCTACTGTAGTGAATAGTGTATAGTCCTCTCTCTACTGTAGTGTACAGTCCACTCTCTCTACTGTAGTGTATAGTGTATAGTCCTCTCTCTACTGTAGTGTACAGTCCACTCTCTCTACTGTAGTGTATAGTGTATAGTCCTCTCTCTACTGTAGTGTACAGTCCACTCTCTCTACTGTAGTGTATAGTTTATTGTCCTCTCTCTACTGTAGTGTACAGTCCACTCTCTCTACTGTAGTGTATAGTGTATAGTCCACTCTCTCTACTGTAGTGTATAGTGTATAGTCCTCTCTCTACTGTAGTGTACAGTCCACTCTCTCTACTGTAGTGTATAGTGTATAGTCCTCTCACTACTGTAGTGTATAGTGTATAGTCCACTCTCTCTACTGTAGTATATAGTGTAAAGTCCACTCTCTCTACTGTAGTATTCAGTCAACTCTCTCTACTGTAGTGAATAGTGTATAGTCCTCTCTCTCTACTGTAGTGTATAGTGTATAGTCCTCTCTCTCTACTGTGGTGTATAGTGTATAGTCCTCTCTCTACTGTAGTGTACAGTTTATAGTCCTCCCTCTCTACTGTGGTGTATAGTGTATAGTGTATAGTCCTCTCTCTCTACTGTAGTGTATAGTGTATAGTTCACTCTCTCTATTGTAGTGTATGGTGTATTGTCCTCTCTCTCTACTGTAGTGTATAGTGTATAGTCCTCTCTCTCTACTGTAGTGATTAGTGTATAGTCCAATCTCTCTACTGTGGTGTATACTGTGTACTCCACTCTCTCTACTGTAGTGTATAGTGTATAGTCCTCTCTCTCTACTGTGGTGTATAGTGTATAGTGTATAGTCCTCTCTCTCTACTGTAGTGTATAGTGTATAGTTCACTCTCTCTATTGTAGTGTATAGTGTATTGTCCTCTCTCTCTACTGTAGTGTATAGTGTATAGTCCACTCTCTCTACTGTAGTGTATAGTTTATAGTCCACTCTCTCTACTGTAGTGTATAGTGTATAGTCCTCTCTGTTCTGTAGTGTACAGTCCACTCTCTCTACTGTAGTGTATAGTGTATAGTCCACTCTCTCTACTGTAGTGTATAGTGTATAGTCCTCTCTCTACTGTCAGTCCACTCTCTCTACTGTAGTGAATAGTGAATAGTCCACTATCTCTACTGTAGTGTATAGTGTATAGTCCACTCTCTCTACTGTAGTGTATAGTGTATAGTCCACTCTCTCTACTGTAGTGAATAGTGTATAGTCCACTCTCTCTACTGTAGTGAATAGTGTATAGTCCACTCTCTCTACTGTGGTGTATAGTGTATAGTCCTCTCTCTCTACTGTAGTGTATAGTGTAAAGACCACTCTCTCTACTGTAGTGTGTAGTGTATAGTCCAATCTCTCTACTGTAGTGAATAGTGTATAGTCCACTCTCTCTACTGTAGTGTATAGTGTAAAGACCACTCTCTCTACTGTAGTGTGTAGTGTATAGTCCACTCTCTCTACTGTAGTGAATAGTGTATAGTCCACTCTCTCTACTGTAGTGTATAGTGTAAAGACCACTCTCTCTACTGTAGTGTGTAGTGTATAGTCCACTCTCTCTACTGTAGTGAATAGTGTATAGTCCACTCTCTCTACTGTGGTGTATAGTGTATAGTGTATAGTCCACTCTCTCTACTGTAGTGTATAGTGTATAGTCCACTCTCTCTACTGTAGTGTATAGTGTATAGTCCACTCTCTCTACTGTAGTGTGTAGTGTATAGTCCACTCTCTCTACTGTAGTGAATAGTGTATAGTCCACTCTCTCTACTGTGGTGTATAGTGTATAGTGTATAGTCCACTCTCTCTACTGTAGTGAATAGTGTATAGTCCACTCTCTCTACTGTGGTGTATAGTGTATAGTGTATAGACCACTCTCTCTGCTGTAGTGTGTAGTGTATAGTCCACTCTCTCTACTGTAGTGTACAGTCCACTCTCTCTACTGTAGTGAATAGTGTATAGTCCACTCTCTCTACTGTAGTGAATAGTGTATAGTCCTCTCTCTACTGTAGTGTACAGTCCACTCTCTCTACTGTAGTGTATAGTGTATAGTCCTCTCTCTACTGTAGTGTACAGTCCACTCTCTCTACTGTAGTGTATAGTGTATAGTCCTCTCTCTACTGTAGTGTACAGTCCACTCTCTCTACTGTAGTGTATAGTTTATTGTCCTCTCTCTACTGTAGTGTACAGTCCACTCTCTCTACTGTAGTGTATAGTGTATAGTCCACTCTCTCTACTGTAGTGTATAGTGTATAGTCCTCTCTCTACTGTAGTGTACAGTCCACTCTCTCTACTGTAGTGTATAGTGTATAGTCCTCTCACTACTGTAGTGTATAGTGTATAGTCCACTCTCTCTACTGTAGTATATAGTGTAAAGTCCACTCTCTCTACTGTAGTATTCAGTCAACTCTCTCTACTGTAGTGAATAGTGTATAGTCCTCTCTCTCTACTGTAGTGTATAGTGTATAGTCCTCTCTCTCTACTGTGGTGTATAGTGTATAGTCCTCTCTCTACTGTAGTGTACAGTTTATAGTCCTCCCCTCTCTACTGTGGTGTATAGTGTATAGTGTATAGTCCTCTCTCTCTACTGTAGTGTATAGTGTATAGTTCACTCTCTCTATTGTAGTGTATGGTGTATTGTCCTCTCTCTCTACTGTAGTGTATAGTGTATAGTCCTCTCTCTCTACTGTAGTGATTAGTGTATAGTCCAATCTCTCTACTGTGGTGTATACTGTGTACTCCACTCTCTCTACTGTAGTGTATAGTGTATAGTCCTCTCTCTCTACTGTGGTGTATAGTGTATAGTGTATAGTCCTCTCTCTCTACTGTAGTGTATAGTGTATAGTTCACTCTCTCTATTGTAGTGTATAGTGTATTGTCCTCTCTCTCTACTGTAGTGTATAGTGTATAGTCCACTCTCTCTACTGTAGTGTATAGTTTATAGTCCACTCTCTCTACTGTAGTGTATAGTGTATAGTCCTCTCTGTTCTGTAGTGTACAGTCCACTCTCTCTACTGTAGTGTATAGTGTATAGTCCACTCTCTCTACTGTAGTGTATAGTGTATAGTCCTCTCTCTACTGTCAGTCCACTCTCTCTACTGTAGTGAATAGTGAATAGTCCACTATCTCTACTGTAGTGTATAGTGTATAGTCCACTCTCTCTACTGTAGTGTATAGTGTATAGTCCACTCTCTCTACTGTAGTGAATAGTGTATAGTCCACTCTCTCTACTGTAGTGAATAGTGTATAGTCCACTCTCTCTACTGTGGTGTATAGTGTATAGTCCTCTCTCTCTACTGTAGTGTATAGTGTAAAGACCACTCTCTCTACTGTAGTGTGTAGTGTATAGTCCAATCTCTCTACTGTAGTGAATAGTGTATAGTCCACTCTCTCTACTGTAGTGTATAGTGTAAAGACCACTCTCTCTACTGTAGTGTGTAGTGTATAGTCCACTCTCTCTACTGTAGTGAATAGTGTATAGTCCACTCTCTCTACTGTAGTGTATAGTGTAAAGACCACTCTCTCTACTGTAGTGTGTAGTGTATAGTCCACTCTCTCTACTGTAGTGAATAGTGTATAGTCCACTCTCTCTACTGTGGTGTATAGTGTATAGTGTATAGTCCACTCTCTCTACTGTAGTGTATAGTGTATAGTCCACTCTCTCTACTGTAGTGTATAGTGTATAGTCCACTCTCTCTACTGTAGTGTGTAGTGTATAGTCCACTCTCTCTACTGTAGTGAATAGTGTATAGTCCACTCTCTCTACTGTGGTGTATAGTGTATAGTGTATAGTCCACTCTCTCTACTGTAGTGTATAGTGTATAGTCCACTCTCTCTACTGTAGTGTATAGTGTAAAGACCACTCTCTCTACTGTAGTGTGTAGTGTATAGTCCACTCTCTCTACTGTAGTGAATAGTGTATAGTCCACTCTCTCTACTGTGGTGTATAGTGTATAGTGTATAGTCCACTCTCTCTACTGTAGTGTATAGTGTATAGTCCACTCTCTCTACTGTAGTGTATAGTGTATAGTCCACTCTCTCTACTGTAGTGTATAGTGTATAGTCCACTCTCTCTACTGTAGTGTATAGTGTATAGTCCACTCTCTCTACTGTAGTGTATAGTGTATAGTCCACTCTCTCTACTGTAGTGAATAGTGTATAGTCCACTCTCTCTACTGTAGTGAATAGTGTATAGTTCACTCTCTCTATTGTTGTGTATGGTGTATTGTCCTCTCTCTCTACTGTAGTGTATAGTGTATAGTCCACTCTCTCTACTGTAGTGTATAGTTTATAGTCCACTCTCTCTACTGTAGTGTATAGTGTATAGTCCTCTCTGTTATGTAGTGTACAGTCCACTCTCTCTACTGTAGTGTATAGTGTATAGTCCACTCTCTCTACTGTAGTGTATAGTGTATAGTCCTCTCTCTACTGTAGTTTTCAGTCCACTCTCTCTACTGTAGTGAATAGTGTACAGTCCACTCTCTCTACTGTAGTGTATAGTGTATAGTCCACTCTCTCTACTGTAGTGTATAGTGTATAGTCCACTCTCTCTACTGTAGTGTATAGTGTATAGTTCACTCTCTCTATTGTAGTGTATAGTGTATAGTCCTCTCACTACTTTAGTGTACAGTCCACTCTCTCTACTGTAGTGAATAGTGCATAGTCCACTCTCTCTACTGTAGTGTACAGACCACTCTCTCTACTGTAGTGAATAGTATATAGTCCACTCTCTACTGTAGTGAATAGTATATAGTCCTCTCTGTACTGTAGTGTATATTGTACAGTCCACTCTCTCTACTGTAGTGAATAGTGTACAGTCCACTCTCTCTACTGTAGTGTACAGTCCACTCTCTCTACTGTAGTGAATAGTATATAGTCCACTCTCTACTGTAGTGAATATTGTATAGTCCAATCTCTCTACTGTAGTGAATAGTGTATAGTCCCTCTCTCTACTGTAGTGTTTAGTGTATAGTCCTCTCTCTCTACTGGGGTGTATAGTGTATAGTGTATAGTCCACTCTCTCTACTGTAGTGAATATTGTATAGTCCAATCTCTCTACTGTAGTGAATAGTGTATAGTCCTCTCTCTCTACTGTAGTGTTTAGTGTATAGTCCTCTCTCTCTACTGGGGTGTATAGTGTATAGTGTATAGTCCACTCTCTCTACTGTAGTGTATAGTGGGTAGTCCACTCTCTCTACTGTAGTGAACATTCCACTCTCTCTACTGTAGTGTATAGTGTATAGTGTATAGTCCTCTCTCTCTACTGTAGTGTATAGTGTATAGTCCACTCTCTCTACTGTAGTGTATAGTGTATAGTTCACTCTCTCTATTGTAGTGTATAGTGTATAGTCCTCTCTCTACTGTAGTGTACAGTCCACTCTCTCTACTGTAGTGTATAGTGTATAGTCCTCTCTCTACTGTAGTGTACAGTCCCCTCTCTCTACTGTAGTGTACAGTCCACTCTCTCTACTGTAGTGAATAGTGTATAGTCCACTCTCTACTGTAGTGTATAGTTTATAGTCCTCTCTCTACTGCAGTGTACAGTCCACTCTCTCTACTGTAGTGTATAGTGTATAGTCCCTCTCTCTACTGTAGTGTATAGTTTATAGTCCTCTCTCTACTGCAGTGTACAGTCCACTCTCTCTACTGTAGTGTATAGTGAATAGTCCACTCTCTCTACTGTAGTGTATAGTGTATAGTCCTCTCTCTACTGTAGTGTACAGTCCACTCTCTCTACTGTAGTGTATAGTGTATAGTCCTCTCTCTACTGTAGTGTACAGTCCACTCTCTCTACTGTAGTGTATAGTGTATAGTCCACTCTCTCTACTGTAGTGTATAGTGTATAGTCCTCTCTCTACTGTAGTTTTCAGTCCACTCTCTCTACTGTAGTGAATAGTGTACAGTCCACTCTCTCTACTGTAGTGTATAGTGTATAGTCCACTCTCTCTACTGTAGTGAATAGTGTATAGTCCACTCTCTCTACTGTAGTGAATAGTGTATAGTCCACTCTCTCTACTGTGGTGTATAGTGTATAGTCCTCTCTCTCTACTGTAGTGTACAGTCACCTCTCTCTACTGTAGTGTATAGTGTAAAGACCACTCTCTCTACTGTAGTGTGTAGTGTATAGTCCACTCTCTCTACTGTAGTGAATAGTGTATAGTCCACTCTCTCTACTGTAGTGTATAGTGTAAAGACCACTCTCTCTACTGTAGTGTGTAGTGTATAGTCCACTCTCTCTACTGTAGTGAATAGTGTATAGTCCACTCTCTCTAATGTAGTGTATAGTGTAAAGACCACTCTCTCTACTGTAGTGTGTAGTGTATAGTCCACTCTCTCTACTGTAGTGAATAGTGTATAGTCCACTCTCTCTACTGTGGTGTATAGTGTATAGTGTATAGTCCACTCTCTCTACTGTAGTGTATAGTGTATAGTTCACTCTCTCTATTGTAGTGTATGGTGTATTGTCCTCTCTCTCTACTGTAGTGTATAGTGTATAGTCCACTCTCTCTACTGTAGTGTATAGTTTATAGTCCACTCTCTCTACTGTAGTGTATAGTGTATAGTCCTCTCTGTTCTGTAGTGTACAGTCCACTCTCTCTACTGTAGTGTATAGTGTATAGTCCACTCTCTCTACTGTAGTGTATAGTGTATAGTCCACTCTCTCTACTGTAGTGTATAGTGTATAGTTCACTCTCTCTATTGTAGTGTATAGTGTATAGTCCACTCTCTCTACTGTAGTGTATAGTGTACAGTCCACTCTCTCTACTGTAGTGTATAGTCCACTCTCTCTACTGTAGTTTTCAGTCCACTCTCTCTACTGTAGTGAATAGTGTACAGTCCACTCTCTCTACTGTAGTGTATAGTGTATAGTCCACTCTCTCTACTGTAGTGTATAGTGTAAAGACCACTCTCTCTACTGTAGTGTGTAGTGTATAGTCCACTCTCTCTACTGTAGTGAATAGTGTATAGTCCACTCTCTCTACTGTAGTGTATAGTGTATAGTCCACTCTCTCTACTGTAGTGTATAGTGTAAAGACCACTCTCTCTACTGTAGTGTATAGTGTATAGTCCACTCTCTCTACTGTAGTGTATAGTGTAAAGACCACTCTCTCTACTGTAGTGTGTAGTGTATAGTCCACTCTCTCTACTGTAGTGTATAGTGTATAGTCCACTCTCTCTACTGTAGTGTATAGTGTAAAGACCACTCTCTCTACTGTAGTGTATAGTGTATAGTCCACTCTCTCTACTGTAGTGTATAGTGTAAAGACCACTCTCTCTACTGTAGTGTGTAGTGTATAGTCCACTCTCTCTACTGTAGTGTATAGTGTAAAGACCACTCTCTCTACTGTAGTGTGTAGTGTATAGTCCACTCTCTCTACTGTAGTGAATAGTGTATAGTCCACTCTCTCTACTGTAGTGTATAGTGTAAAGACCACTCTCTCTACTGTAGTGTGTAGTGTACAGTCCACTCTCTCTATTGTAGTGTATAGTGTATAGTTCACTCTCTCTATTGTAGTGTATAGTGTATAGACCACTCTCTCTATTGTAGTGAATAGTGTATAGTCCACTCTCTCTACTGTAGTGTATAGTGTAAAGACCACTCTCTCTACTGTAGTGTGTAGTGTACAGTCCACTCTCTCTATTGTAGTGTATAGTGTATAGTTCACTCTCTCTACTGTAGTGTATGGTGTATTGTCCTCTCTCTCTACTGTAGTGTATAGTGTATAGTCCACTCTCTCTACTGTAGTGTATAGTGTATAGTTCACTCTCTCTACTGTAGTGTATAGTGTATAGTCCACTCTGTTCTGTAGTGTACAGTCCACTCTCTCTACTGTAGTGTATAGTGTATAGTCCACTCTCTCTACTGTAGTGTATAGTGTATAGTCCTCTCTCTACTGTCAGTCCACTCTCTCTACTGTAGTGTATAGTGTATAGTCCTCTCTGTTCTGTAGTGTACAGTCCACTCTCTCTACTGTAGTGTATAGTGTATAGTCCACTCTCTCTACTGTAGTGTATAGTGTATAGTCCTCTCTCTACTGTCAGTCCACTCTCTCTACTGTAGTGAATAGTGAATAGTCCACTATCTCTACTGTAGTGTATAGTGTATAGTCCACTCTCTCTACTGTAGTGTATAGTGTATAGTCCACTCTCTCTACTGTAGTGAATAGTGTATAGTCCACTCTCTCTACTGTAGTGAATAGTGTATAGTCCACTCTCTCTACTGTGGTGTATAGTGTATAGTCCTCTCTCTCTACTGTAGTGTATAGTGTAAAGACCACTCTCTCTACTGTAGTGTGTAGTGTATAGTCCAATCTCTCTACTGTAGTGAATAGTGTATAGTCCACTCTCTCTACTGTAGTGTATAGTGTAAAGACCACTCTCTCTACTGTAGTGTGTAGTGTATAGTCCACTCTCTCTACTGTAGTGAATAGTGTATAGTCCACTCTCTCTACTGTAGTGTATAGTGTAAAGACCACTCTCTCTACTGTAGTGTGTAGTGTATAGTCCACTCTCTCTACTGTAGTGAATAGTGTATAGTCCACTCTCTCTACTGTGGTGTATAGTGTATAGTGTATAGTCCACTCTCTCTACTGTAGTGTATAGTGTATAGTCCACTCTCTCTACTGTAGTGTATAGTGTATAGTTCACTCTCTCTATTGTTGTGTATGGTGTATTGTCCTCTCTCTCTACTGTAGTGTATAGTGTATAGTCCACTCTCTCTACTGTAGTGTATAGTTTATAGTCCACTCTCTCTACTGTAGTGTATAGTGTATAGTCCACTCTCTCTACTGTAGTGTATAGTGTATAGTCCTCTCTCTACTGTAGTTTTCAGTCCACTCTCTCTACTGTAGTGAATAGTGTACAGTCCACTCTCTCTACTGTAGTGTATAGTGTATAGTCCACTCTCTCTACTGTAGTGTATAGTGTATAGTCCACTCTCTCTACTGTAGTGTATAGTGTATAGTCCTCTCTCTACTGTAGTTTTCAGTCCACTCTCTCTACTGTAGTGAATAGTGTACAGTCCACTCTCTCTACTGTAGTGTATAGTGTATAGTCCACTCTCTCTACTGTAGTGTATAGTGTATAGTGTATAGTCCACTCTCTCTACTGTAGTGTATAGTGTATAGTCCACTCTCTCTACTGTAGTGTATAGTGTATAGTTCACTCTCTCTATTGTAGTGTATAGTGTATAGTCCTCTCACTACTTTAGTGTACAGTCCACTCTCTCTACTGTAGTGAATAGTGCATAGTCCACTCTCTCTACTGTAGTGTACAGTCCACTCTCTCTACTGTAGTGAATAGTATATAGTCCACTCTCTACTGTAGTGAATATTGTATAGTCCAATCTCTCTACTGTAGTGTATAGTGTATAGTCCTCTCTGTACTGTAGTGTATATTGTACAGTCCACTCTCTCTACTGTAGTGAATAGTGTACAGTCCACTCTCTCTACTGTAGTGTACAGTCCACTCTCTCTACTGTAGTGAATAGTATATAGTCCACTCTCTACTGTAGTGAATATTGTATAGTCCAATCTCTCTACTGTAGTGAATAGTGTATAGTCCTCTCTCTCTACTGTAGTGTTTAGTGTATAGTCCTCTCTCTCTACTGGGGTGTATAGTGTATAGTGTATAGTCCACTCTCTCTACTGTAGTGAATATTGTATAGTCCAATCTCTCTACTGTAGTGAATAGTGTATAGTCCTCTCTCTCTACTGTAGTGTTTAGTGTATAGTCCTCTCTCTCTACTGGGGTGTATAGTGTATAGTGTATAGTCCACTCTCTCTACTGTAGTGTATAGTGGGTAGTCCACTCTCTCTACTGTAGTGAACATTCCACTCTCTCTACTGTAGTGTATAGTGTATAGTGTATAGTCCTCTCTCTCTACTGTAGTGTATAGTGTATAGTCCACTCTCTCTACTGTAGTGTATAGTGTATAGTTCACTCTCTCTATTGTAGTGTATAGTGTACAGTCCACTCTCTTACTGTAGTGTACAGTCCCCTCTCTCTACTGTAGTGTACAGTCCACTCTCTCTACTGTAGTGAATAGTGTATAGTCCACTCTCTCTACTGTAGTGTATAGTGTATAGTCCTCTCTCTACTGTAGTGTATAGTTTATAGTCCTCTCTCTACTGCAGTGTACAGTCCACTCTCTCTACTGTAGTGTATAGTGAATAGTCAACTCTCTCTACTGTAGTGTATAGTGTATAGTCCTCTCTCTACTGTAGTGTACAGTCCACTCTCTCTACTGTAGTGTATAGTGTATAGTCCTCTCTCTACTGTAGTGTACAGTCCACTCTCTCTACTGTAGTGTATAGTGTATAGTCCACTCTCTCTACTGTAGTGTATAGTGTATAGTCCTCTCTCTACTGTAGTTTTCAGTCCACTCTCTCTACTGTAGTGTATAGTGTATAGTCCACTCTCTCTACTGTAGTGTATAGTGTATAGTCCTCTCTCTACTGTAGTTTATAGTCCACTCTCTCTACTGTAGTGTATAGTGTATAGTCCTCTCTGTTATGTAGTGTACAGTCCACTCTCTACTGTAGTGTATAGTGTATAGTCCACTCTCTCTACTGTAGTGTATAGTGTATAGTCCTCTCTCTACTGTAGTTTTCAGTCCACTCTCTCTACTGTAGTGAATAGTGTACAGTCCACTCTCTCTACTGTAGTGTATAGTGTATAGTCCACTCTCTCTACTGTAGTGTATAGTGTATAGTCCACTCTCTCTACTGTAGTGTATAGTGTATAGTTCACTCTCTCTATTGTAGTGTATAGTGTATAGTCCTCTCACTACTTTAGTGTACAGTCCACTCTCTCTACTGTAGTGAATAGTGCATAGTCCACTCTCTCTACTGTAGTGTACAGACCACTCTCTCTACTGTAGTGAATAGTATATAGTCCACTCTCTACTGTAGTGAATAGTATATAGTACTCTCTGTACTGTAGTGTATATTGTACAGTCCACTCTCTCTACTGTAGTGAATAGTGTACAGTCCACTCTCTCTACTGTAGTGTACAGTCCACTCTCTCTACTGTAGTGAATAGTATATAGTCCACTCTCTACTGTAGTGAATATTGTATAGTCCAATCTCTCTACTGTAGTGAATAGTGTATAGTCCTCCTCTCTACTGTAGTGTATAGTGTACAGTCCACTCTCTCTACTGTAGTGAATAGTGTACAGTCCACTCTCTCTACTGTAGTGTACAGTCCACTCTCTCTACTGTAGTGAATAGTATATAGTCCACTCTCTACTGTAGTGAATATTGTATAGTCCAATCTCTCTACTGTAGTGTATAGTGTATAGTCCTCTCTGTACTGTAGTGTATATTGTACAGTCCACTCTCTCTACTGTAGTGAATAGTGTACAGTCCACTCTCTCTACTGTAGTGTACAGTCCACTCTCTCTACTGTAGTGAATAGTATATAGTCCACTCTCTACTGTAGTGAATATTGTATAGTCCAATCTCTCTACTGTAGTGAATAGTGTATAGTCCTCTCTCTACTGTAGTGTTTAGTGTATAGTCCTCTCTCTCTACTGGGGTGTATAGTGTATAGTGTATAGTCCACTCTCTCTACTGTAGTGAATATTGTATAGTCCAATCTCTCTACTGTAGTGAATAGTGTATAGTCCTCTCTCTCTACTGTAGTGTTTAGTGTATAGTCCTCTCTCTCTACTGGGGTGTATAGTGTATAGTGTATAGTCCACTCTCTCTACTGTAGTGTATAGTGGGTAGTCCACTCTCTCTACTGTAGTGAACATTCCACTCTCTCTACTGTAGTGTATAGTGTATAGTGTATAGTCCTCTCTCTCTACTGTAGTGTATAGTGTATAGTCCACTCTCTCTACTGTAGTGAATAGTGTATAGTTCACTCTCTCTATTGTAGTGTATAGTGTACAGTCCACTCTCTTACTGTAGTGTACAGTCCCCTCTCTCTACTGTAGTGTACAGTCCACCTCTCTCTACTGTAGTGAATAGTGTATAGTCCACTCTCTCTACTGTAGTGTATAGTGTATAGTCCTCTCTCTACTGTAGTGTATAGTTTATAGTCCTCTCTCTACTGCAGTGTACAGTCCACTCTCTCTACTGTAGTGTATAGTGAATAGTCAACTCTCTCTACTGTAGTGTATAGTGTATAGTCCTCTCTCTACTGTAGTGTACAGTCCACTCTCTCTACTGTAGTGTATAGTGTATAGTCCTCTCTCTACTGTAGTGTACAGTCCACTCTCTCTACTGTAGTGTATAGTGTATAGTCCACTCTCTCTACTGTAGTGTATAGTGTATAGTCCTCTCTCTACTGTAGTTTTCAGTCCACTCTCTCTACTGTAGTGTATAGTGTATAGTCCACTCTCTCTACTGTAGTGTATAGTGTATAGTCCTCTCTCTACTGTAGTTTATAGTCCACTCTCTCTACTGTAGTGTATAGTGTATAGTCCTCTCTGTTATGTAGTGTACAGTCCACTCTCTACTGTAGTGTATAGTGTATAGTCCACTCTCTCTACTGTAGTGTATAGTGTATAGTCCTCTCTCTACTGTAGTTTTCAGTCCACTCTCTCTACTGTAGTGAATAGTGTACAGTCCACTCTCTCTACTGTAGTGTATAGTGTATAGTCCACTCTCTCTACTGTAGTGTATAGTGTATAGTCCACTCTCTCTACTGTAGTGTATAGTGTATAGTTCACTCTCTCTATTGTAGTGTATAGTGTATAGTCCTCTCACTACTTTAGTGTACAGTCCACTCTCTCTACTGTAGTGAATAGTGCATAGTCCACTCTCTCTACTGTAGTGTACAGACCACTCTCTCTACTGTAGTGAATAGTATATAGTCCACTCTCTACTGTAGTGAATAGTATATAGTACTCTCTGTACTGTAGTGTATATTGTACAGTCCACTCTCTCTACTGTAGTGAATAGTGTACAGTCCACTCTCTCTACTGTAGTGTACAGTCCACTCTCTCTACTGTAGTGAATAGTATATAGTCCACTCTCTACTGTAGTGAATATTGTATAGTCCAATCTCTCTACTGTAGTGAATAGTGTATAGTCCTCCCCTCTCTACTGTAGTGTATAGTGTATAGTCCACTCTCTCTACTGTAGTGAATAGTGTACAGTCCACTCTCTCTACTGTAGTGTATAGTGGGTAGTCCACTCTCTCTACTGTAGTGAACATTCCACTCTCTCTACTGTAGTGTATAGTGTATAGTCCTCCCTCTCTACTGTAGTGTATAGTGTACAGTCCACTCTCTCTACTGTAGTGTATAGTGTATAGTTCACTCTCTCTATTGTAGTGTATAGTGTATAGTTCACTCTCTCTACAGTAGTGTACAGTCCACTCTCTCTACTGTAGTGAATAGTGTATAGTCCACTCTCTTACTGTAGTGTACAGTCCCCTCTCTCTACTGTAGTGTACAGTCCACTCTCTCTACTGTAGTGAATAGTGTATAGTCCACTCTCTACTGTAGTGTATAGTTTATAGTCCTCTCTCTACTGCAGTGTACAGTCCACTCTCTCTACTGTAGTGTATAGTGTATAGTCCCTCTCTCTACTGTAGTGTACAGTCCACTCTCTCTACTGTATTGTATAGTGTATAGTCCTCTCTCTACTGTAGTGTACAGTCCACTCTCTCTACTTTAGTGTATAGTGTATAGTCCACTCTCTCTACTGTAGTGTATAGTGTATAGTCCTCTCTCTACTGTAGTTTTCAGTCCACTCTCTCTACTGTAGTGAATAGTGTACAGTCCACTCTCTCTACTGTAGTGTATAGTGTATAGTCCACTCTCTCTACTGTAGTGAATAGTGTATAGTCCACTCTCTCTACTGTAGTGTATAGTGTATAGTCCACTCTCTCTACTGTAGTGAATAGTGTATAGTCCACTCTCTCTACTGTAGTGAATAGTGTATAGTCCACTCTCTCTACTGTGGTGTATAGTGTATAGTCCTCTCTCTCTACTGTAGTGTATAGTGTAAAGACCACGCTCTCTACTGTAGTGTGTAGTGTATAGTCCACTCTCTCTACTGTAGTGAATAGTGTATAGTCCACTCTCTCTACTGTAGTGTATAGTGTATAGTGTATAGTCCACTCTCTCTACTGTAGTGTATAGTGTATAGTCCACTCTCTCTACTGTAGTGTATAGTGTATAGTTCACTCTCTCTATTGTAGTGTATGGTGTATTGTCCTCTCTCTCTACTGTATTGTATAGTGTATAGTCCACTCTCTCTACTGTAGTGTATAGTTTATAGTCCACTCTCTCTACTGTAGTGTATAGTGTATAGTCCTCTCTGTTCTGTAGTGTACAGTCCACTCTCTCTACTGTAGTGTATAGTGTATAGTCCACTCTCTCTACTGTAGTGTATAGTGTATAGTCCTCTCTCTACTGTAGTTTTCAGTCCACTCTCTCTACTGTAGTGAATAGTGTACAGTCCACTCTCTCTACTGTAGTGTATAGTGTATAGTCCACTCTCTCTACTGTAGTGTATAGTGTATAGTCCACTCTCTCTACTGTAGTGTATAGTGTATAGTTCACTCTCTCTATTGTAGTGTATAGTGTATAGTCCTCTCACTACTTTAGTGTACAGTCCACTCTCTCTACTGTAGTGAATAGTGCATAGTCCACTCTCTCTACTGTAGTGTACAGACCACTCTCTCTACTGTAGTGAATAGTATATAGTCCACTCTCTACTGTAGTGAATAGTATATAGTCCTCTCTGTACTGTAGTGTATAGTGTACAGTCCACTCTCTCTACTGTAGTGAATAGTGTACAGTCCACTCTCTCTACTGTAGTGTACAGTCCACTCTCTCTACTGTAGTGAATAGTATATAGTCCACTCTCTACTGTAGTGAATATTGTATAGTCCAATCTCTCTACTGTAGTGAATAGTGTATAGTCCACTCTCTCTACTGTAGTGTATAGTGGGTAGTCCACTCTCTCTACTGTAGTGAACATTCCACTCTCTCTACTGTAGTGTATAGTGTATAGTGTATAGTCCTCTCTCTCTACTGTAGTGTATAGTGTATAGTCCACTCTCTCTACTGTAGTGTATAGTGTATAGTTCACTCTCTCTATTGTAGTGTATAGTGTACAGTCCACTCTCTTACTGTAGTGTACAGTCCCCTCTCTCTACTGTAGTGTACAGTCCACTCTCTCTACTGTAGTGAATAGTGTATAGTCCACTCTCTACTGTAGTGTATAGTTTATAGTCCTCTCTCTACTGCAGTGTACAGTCCACTCTCTCTAGTGTAGTGTATAGTGAATAGTCCACTCTCTCTACTGTAGTGTATAGTGTATAGTCCTCTCTCTACTGTAGTGTACAGTCCACTCTCTCTACTGTAGTGTATAGTGTATAGTCCTCTCTCTACTGTAGTGTACAGTCCACTCTCTCTACTGTAGTGTATAGTGTATAGTCCACTCTCTCTACTGTAGTGTATAGTGTATAGTCCTCTCTCTACTGTAGTTTTCAGTCCACTCTCTCTACTGTAGGTAATAGTGTACAGTCCACTCTCTCTACTGTAGTGTATAGTGTATAGTCCACTCTCTCTACTGTAGTGTATAGTGTATAGTCCACTCTCTCTACTGTAGTGAATAGTGTATAGTCCATCTCTCTACTGTAGTGTATAGTGTAAAGACCACTCTCTCTACTGTAGTGTGTAGTGTATAGTCCACTCTCTCTACTGTAGTGAATAGTGTATAGTCCACTCTCTCTACTGTAGTGTATAGTGTAAAGACCACTCTCTCTACTGTAGTGTGTAGTGTATAGTCCACTCTCTCTACTGTAGTGAATAGTGTATAGTCCACTCTCTCTACTGTGGTGTATAGTGTATAGTGTATAGTCCACTCTCTCTACTGTAGTGTATAGTGTATAGTCCACTCTCTCTACTGTGGTGTATAGTGTATAGTGTATAGTCCACTCTCTCTACTGTAGTGTATAGTGTATAGTCCACTCTCTCTACTGTAGTGTATAGTGTATAGTCCACTCTCCCTACTGTAGTGTATAGTGTATAGTTCACTCTCTCTATTGTAGTGTATGGTGTATTGTCCTCTCTCTCTACTGTAGTGTATAGTGTATAGTCCACTCTCTCTACTGTAGTGTATAGTTTATAGTCCACTCTCTCTACTGTAGTGTATAGTGTATAGTCCTCTCTGTTCTGTAGTGTACAGTCCACTCTCTCTACTGTAGTGTATAGTGTATAGTCCACTCTCTCTACTGTAGTGTATAGTGTATAGTCCTCTCTCTACTGTAGTTTTCAGTCCACTCTCTCTACTGTAGTGAATAGTGTACAGTCCACTCTCTCTACTGTAGTGTATAGTGTATAGTCCACTCTCTCTACTGTAGTGTATAGTGTATAGTCCACTCTCTCTACTGTAGTGTATAGTGTATAGTTCACTCTCTCTATTGTAGTGTATAGTGTATAGTCCTCTCACTACTTTAGTGTACAGTCCACTCTCTCTACTGTAGTGAATAGTGCATAGTCCACTCTCTCTACTGTAGTGTACAGACCACTCTCTCTACTGTAGTGAATAGTATATAGTCCACTCTCTACTGTAGTGAATAGTATATAGTCCTCTCTGTACTGTAGTGTATATTGTACAGTCCACTCTCTCTACTGTAGTGAATAGTGTACAGTCCACTCTCTCTACTGTAGTGTACAGTCCACTCTCTCTACTGTAGTGAATAGTATATAGTCCACTCTCTACTGTAGTGAATATTGTATAGTCCAATCTCTCTACTGTAGTGAATAGTGTATAGTCCTCTCTCTCTACTGTAGTGTTTAGTGTATAGTCCTCTCTCTCTACTGGGGTGTATAGTGTATAGTGTATAGTCCACTCTCTCTACTGTAGTGAATAGTGTACAGTCCACTCTCTCTACTGTAGTGTATAGTGGGTAGTCCACTCTCTCTACTGTAGTGAACATTCCACTCTCTCTACTGTAGTGTATAGTGTATAGTGTATAGTCCTCTCTCTCTACTGTAGTGTATAGTGTATAGTCCACTCTCTCTACTGTAGTGTATAGTGTATAGTCCACTCTCTCTACTGTAGTCTATAGTGTATAGTTCACTCTCTCTATTGCAGTGTATAGTGTACAGTCCACTCTCTTACTGTAGTGTACAGTCCCCTCTCTCTACTGTAGTGTACAGTCCACTCTCTCTACTGTAGTGAATAGTGTATAGTCCACTCTCTACTGTAGTGTATAGTTTATAGTCCTCTCTCTACTGCAGTGTACAGTCCACTCTCTCTACTGTAGTGTATAGTGAATAGTCCACTCTCTCTACTGTAGTGTATAGTGTATAGTCCTCTCTCTACTGTAGTGTACAGTCCACTCTCTCTACTGTAGTGTATAGTGTATAGTCCTCTCTCTACTGTAGTGTACAGTCCACTCTCTCTACTGTAGTGTATAGTGTATAGTCCACTCTCTCTACTGTAGTGTATAGTGTATAGTCCTCTCTCTACTGTAGTTTTCAGTCCACTCTCTCTCTACTGTAGTGAACAGTGTACAGTCCACTCTCTCTACTGTAGTGTATAGTGTATAGTCCACTCTCTCTACTGTAGTGTATAGTGTATAGTCCACCTCTCTCTACTGTAGTGAATAGTGTATAGTCCACTCTCTCTACTGTAGTGAATAGTGTATAGTCCACTCTCTCTACTGTGGTGTATAGTGTATAGTCCTCTCTCTACTGTAGTGTATAGTGTAAAGACCACTCTCTCTACTGTAGTGTGTAGTGTATAGTCCACTCTCTCTACTGTAGTGAATAGTGTATAGTCCCACTCTCTCTACTGTAGTGTATAGTGTAAAGACCACTCTCTCTACTGTAGTGTGTAGTGTATAGTCCACTCTCTCTACTGTAGTGAATAGTGTATAGTCCACTCTCTCTAATGTAGTGTATAGTGTAAAGACCACTCTCTCTACTGTAGTGTGTAGTGTATAGTCCACTCTCTCTACATTTTTAGTCATTTTTGCAGACGCTCTTATCCAGAGCGACTTACAGTAGCGAATGCATACATTTCATACAATTTTATACATTTTTGTTTTTCTGTGCTGGCCCCCGTGGGAATCGAACCCACAACCCTGGTTGCAAACACCATGCTCTACCAACTGAGCTACAGGGAAGGCCGATACTGTACTCTACTGTAGTGAATAGTGTATAGTCCACTCTCTCTACTGTGGTGTATAGTGTATAGTGTATAGTCCACTCTCTCTACTGTAGTGTATAGTGTATAGTCCACTCTCTCTACTGTAGTGTATAGTTTATAGTCCACTCTCTACTGTAGTGTATAGTGTATAGTCCTCTCTGTTCTGTAGTGTACAGTCCACTCTCTCTACTGTAGTGTATAGTGTATAGTCCACTCTCTCTACTGTAGTGTATAGTGTATAGTCCTCTCTCTACTGTAGTTTTCAGTCCACTCTCTCTACTGTAGTGAATAGTGTACAGTCCACTCTCTCTACTGTAGTGTATAGTGTATAGTCCACTCTCTCTACTGTAGTGTATAGTGTATAGTCCACTCTCTCTACTGTAGTGTATAGTGTATAGTTCACTCTCTCTATTGTAGTGTATAGTGTATAGTCCTCTCACTACTTTAGTGTACAGTCCACTCTCTCTACTGTAGTGAATAGTGCATAGTCCACTCTCTCTACTGTGGTGTACAGACCACTCTGTCTACTGTAGTGAATAGATATAGTCCACTCTCTACTGTAGTGAATAGTATATAGTCCTCTCTGTACTGTAGTGTATAGTGTACAGTCCACTCTCTCTACTGTAGTGAATAGTGTACAGTCCACTCTCTCTACTGTAGTGTACAGTCCACTCTCTACTGTAGTGAATAGTATATAGTCCACTCTCTACTGTAGTGAATATTGTATAGTCCAATCTCTCTACTGTAGTGAATAGTGTATAGTCCCCTCTCTCTACTGTAGTGTTTAGTGTATAGTCCTCTCTCTCTACTGGGGTGTATAGTGTATAGTGTATAGTCCACTCTCTCTACTGTAGTGAATAGTGTACAGTCCACTCTCTCTACTGTAGTGTACAGTCCACTCTCTCTACTGTAGTGTATAGTGTATAGTCCACTCTCTCTACTGTAGTGTATAGTGTATAGTTCACTCTCTCTATTGTAGTGTATAGTGTACAGTCCACTCTCTTACTGTAGTGTACAGTCCCCTCTCTCTACTGTCGTGTACAGTCCACTCTCTCTACTGTAGTGAATAGTGTATGGTCCACTCTCTCTACTGTAGTGTATAGTGAATAGTCTACTCTCTCTACTGTAGTGTATAGTTTATAGTCCTCTCTCTACTGCAGTGTACAGTCCACTCTCTCTACTGTAGTGTATAGTGTATAGTCCTTTCTCTACTGTAGTGTATAGTTTTATTGTCCTCTCTCTACTGTAGTGTACAGTCCCACTCTCTCTACTGTAGTGAATAGTGTATAGTCCACTCTCTACTGTAGTGTATAGTTTATAGTCCTCTCTCTACTGTAGTGTACAGTCCACCTCTCTCTACTGTAGTGTATAGTGTATAGTCCTCTCACTACTGTAGTGTATTGTGTATGGTGTAAGTCCACTCTCTCTACTGTAGTGTACAGTCCTCTCTCTACTGTAGTGTATAGTGTATAGTCCTCTCTCTGTACTGTGGTGTATAGTGTATAGTACTCTCTCTCTACCGTAGTGATTAGTGTATAGTCCACTCTCTCTGCTGTGGTGTATACTGTGTACTCCACTCTCTCTACTGTAGTGTATAGTGTATAGTCCTCTCTCTCTACTGTGGTGTATAGTGTATAGTGTATAGTCCTCTCTCTACTGTAGTGTATAGTGTGTAGTCCACTCTCTCTACTGTAGTGATAGTGTATATTGAATTGTAGTGTATGGTGTATTGTCTCTCTCTCTACTGTAGTGTATAGTGTATAGTCCTCTCTCTACTGTAGTGTACAGTTTATAGTCCTCTCTCTACTGTAGTGTATAGTGTATAGTCCTCTCTCTCTACTGTAGTGAATAGTGCATAGTCCACTCTCTCTACTGTAGTGTACAGTCCACTCTCTCTTCTGTAGTGAATAGTATATAGTCCACTCTCTACTGCTTAGTGAATAGTGTATAGTCCTCTCTCTACACTGTAGTGTTTAGTGTATAGTCCTCTCTCTACTGGGGTGTATAGTATAGGTGTATAGTCCTCTCTTTCTACTCTAGTGAATAAGTGTATAGTCCACTCTCTACTGTAGTGTATAGTGTATAGTCGTCTCTCTACTGTAGTGTATAGTGCACAGTCCACTCTCTCTACTGTGGTGTATAGTGTATAGT
>NW_025550590.1:0-12585 GCF_905237065.1 Salmo salar
GGGGTTTGAGGCCCACACCGCCTCAGCTTTGCCCTCACACTGCCTCTAATTCTTGCAAGAAGTAAGGTACCCAAAGCCAGGTTATACACTTTTTCTTGCCTCCACTAGGTTGAGTTGAAAAGGTTTTGGGTTTGTGACCCATTGCAGCTGAGCCAGTGCTGCAGATTACCCAAAATGCTTTGCTCTCGATATAGTTTTTTTTACTACTGGAAAAAGTAACATCTATTGTATAAGTACCCCACCTTGCCATGAATTACATGTGATCAATAATCCACCAAAGTGTTAAGTAGGGGGCGAACTTCTAGACATTCCGATGTAAAAACACAATAATACCGTTAACGGAGAAGCTGTGCAAGACACTGCAAACAGTTTGAGTAGCTTTAATTTGACATTCTTTTGCAGTGGCGATATCATAGCCTATGAAGTCCATCTGAGGCGTGATTATTGCTGGTTGAAAACTTAACCCAATACCCCGCTTGGGGCGACTTGAAATATAGTCATCCCTGGCAATTTTTGATAGTCTCATGTGAGACTGCTATATATGTGAAAGAGAAGATAGTGCCAAGACCAAAGATGGACTGCATCAAACTCATTTCCTCTTCAAAATGTTTGATGTTTCAGCAGACAGGTGAACATTATCTTGCAACTAGGTAGAAACAGAAAAAAGGTGGCAGTAGCATACGCTGTGTCAGAAGTAGTGTTGGGGAGAATAAACTCAGCAATAGAGGGTTTGGGCCCACAATTTCAGCTTTGCCCCGACACTGCCTCTAATTGTTGCAAGAAGTAAGTTAACCAAAGCCACTTTACACACTTCTTCTTGCCTCCACTAGAGGCAGCGACAGCAAGATTTAATTGAAAAGGTTTTGGGTTCGCGACCCATTGCAGCTGAGCCAGTGGTGCTGATTACCCAAAGGGCTTTGCTCTCGATATTGGTTTTGTACAGGAAAAAAGGTAACATCTATTGAACAAGGACCCCACCTTGCCATTAATTACATGCAATCAAGAATCCACCAAAGTGTTAGGTAGGGGCTAACTGCTAGACATACCAATGTAACAAAAAATAATACAGTTTGCTGAAAGCTGTGCGAGATACTGCAAACAGTTTGAGTAGCTGTATCCTGATATTCTTTCGCAGAGGCGATATCATAACCTGTGAGGTCCAGCTGAGGAGTGATTATTGCTGGTTGAAAACTTATCCCAAAACCCTGCTTGGAATGACTTGAAATATAGTCAGAAGTAGTCTTGGGGAGAATAGACTCAGCAACAGGGGGTTTGGGCCCACACTTTCAGCTTTGCCCTCACACTGCCTCTAATTCTTGCAAGAAGTAAGGTACCCAAAGCCAGGTTATACACTTTTTCTTGCCTCCACTAGGTTGAGTTGAAAAGGTTTTGGGTTTGTGACCCATTGCAGCTGAGCCAGTGCTGCAGATTACCCAAAATGCTTTGCTCTCGATATAGTTTTTTTACTACTGGAAAAAAGTAACATCTATTGTATAAGTACCCCACCTTGCCATGAATTACATGTGATCAAGAATCCACCAAAGTGTTAAGTAGGGGGCGAACTTCTAGACATTCCGATGTAAAAACACAATAATACCGTTAACGGAGAAGCTGTGCAAGACACTGCAAACAGTTTGAGTAGCTGTAATTTGACATTCTTTTGCAGTGGCGATATCATAGCCTATGAAGTCCATCTGAGGCGTGATTATTGCTGGTTGAAAACTTAACCCAATACCCCGCTTGGGGCGACTTGAAATATAGTCATCCCTGGCAATTTTTGATAGTCTCATGTGAGACTGCTATATATGTGAAAGAGAAGATAGTGCCAAGACCAAAGATGGACTGCATCAAACTCATTTCCTCTTCAAAATGTTTGATGTTTCAGCAGACAGGTGAACATTATCTTGCAACTAGGTAGAAACAGAAAAAGGTGGCAGTAGCATACGCTGTGTCAGAAGTAGTGTTGGGGAGAATAAACTCAGCAATAGAGGGTTTGGGCCCACAATTTCAGCTTTGCCCCGACACTGCCTCTAATTGTTGCAAGAAGTAAGTTAACCAAAGCCACTTTACACACTTCTTCTTGCCTCCACTAGAGGCAGTGACAGCAAGATTTAATTGAAAAGGTTTTGGGTTCGCGACCCATTGCAGCTGAGCCAGTGGTGATGATTACCCAAAGTGCTTTGCTCTCGATATTGGTTTTGTACAGGAAAAAAGGTAACATCTATGGAACAAGGACCCCACCTTGCCATTAATTACATGCAATCAAGAATCCACCAAAGTGTTAGGTAGGGGCTAACTGCTAGACATACCAATGTAACAAAAAATAATACAGTTTGCTGAAAGCTGTGCGAGATACTGCAAACAGTTTGAGTAGCTGTATCCTGATATTCTTTCGCAGAGGCGATATCATAACCTGTGAGGTCCAGCTGAGGAGTGATTATTGCTGGTTGAAAACTTATCCCAAAACCCTGCTTGGAATGACTTGAAATATAGTCAGAAGTAGTCTTGGGGAGAATAGACTCAGCAACAGGGGGGTTTGGGCCCACACTTTCAGCTTTGCCCTCACACTGCCTCTAATTCTTGCAAGAAGTAAGGTACCCAAAGCCAGGTTATACACTTTTTCTTGCCTCCACTAGGTTGAGTTGAAAAGGTTTTGGGTTTGTGACCCATTGCAGCTGAGCCAGTGCTGCAGATTACCCAAAATGCTTTGCTCTCGATATAGTTTTTTTACTACTGGAAAAAAGTAACATCTATTGTATAAGTACCCCACCTTGCCATGAATTACATGTGATCAAGAATCCACCAAAGTGTTAAGTAGGGGGGCGAACTTCTAGACATTCCGATGTAAAAACACAATAATACCGTTAACGGAGAAGCTGTGCAAGACACTGCAAACAGTTTGAGTAGCTGTAATTTGACATTCTTTTGCAGTGGCGATATCATAGCCTATGAAGTCCATCTGAGGCGTGATTATTGCTGGTTGAAAACTTAACCCAATACCCCGCTTGGGGCGACTTGAAATATAGTCATCCCTGGCAATTTTTGATAGTCTCATGTGAGACTGCTATATATGTGAAAGAGAAGATAGTGCCAAGACCAAAGATGGACTGCATCAAACTCATTTCCTCTTCAAAATGTTTGATGTTTCAGCAGACAGGTGAACATTATCTTGCAACTAGGTAGAAACAGAAAAAAGGTGGCAGTAGCATACGCTGTGTCAGAAGTAGTGTTGGGGAGAATAAACTCAGCAATAGAGGGTTTGGGCCCACAATTTCAGCTTTGCCCCGACACTGCCTCTAATTGTTGCAAGAAGTAAGTTAACCAAAGCCACTTTACACACTTCTTCTTGCCTCCACTAGAGGCAGCGACAGCAAGATTTAATTGAAAAGGTTTTGGGTTCGCGACCCATTGCAGCTGAGCCAGTGGTGCTGATTACCCAAAGTGCTTTGCTCTCGATATTGGTTTTGTACAGGAAAAAAGGTAACATCTATGGAACAAGGACCCCACCTTGCCATTAATTACATGCAATCAAGAATCCACCAAAGTGTTAGGTAGGGGCTAACTGCTAGACATACCAATGTAACAAAAAATAATACAGTTTGCTGAAAGCTGTGCGAGATACTGCAAACAGTTTGAGTAGCTGTATCCTGATATTCTTTCGCAGAGGCGATATCATAACCTGTGAGGTCCAGCTGAGGAGTGATTATTGCTGGTTGAAAACTTATCCCAAAACCCTGCTTGGAATGACTTGAAATATAGTCAGAAGTAGTCTTGGGGAGAATAGACTCAGCAACAGGGGGTTTGGGCCCACACTTTCAGCTTTGCCCTCACACTGCCTCTAATTCTTGCAAGAAGTAAGGTACCCAAAGCCAGGTTATACACTTTTTCTTGCCTCCACTAGGTTGAGTTGAAAAGGTTTTGGGTTTGTGACCCATTGCAGCTGAGCCAGTGCTGCAGATTACCCAAAATGCTTTGCTCTCGATATAGTTTTTTTACTACTGGAAAAAAGTAACATCTATTGTATAAGTACCCCACCTTGCCATGAATTACATGTGATCAAGAATCCACCAAAGTGTTAAGTAGGGGGCGAACTTCTAGACATTCCGATGTAAAAACACAATAATACCGTTAACGGAGAAGCTGTGCAAGACACTGCAAACAGTTTGAGTAGCTGTAATTTGACATTCTTTTGCAGTGGCGATATCATAGCCTATGAAGTCCATCTGAGGCGTGATTATTGCTGGTTGAAAACTTAACCCAATACCCCGCTTGGGGCGACTTGAAATATAGTCTTCCCTGGCAATTTTTGATAGTCTCATGTGAGACTGCTATATATGTGAAAGAGAAGATAGTGCCAAGACCAAAGATGGACTGCATCAAACTCATTTCCTCTTCAAAATGTTTGATGTTTCAGCAGACAGGTGAACATTATCTTGCAACTAGGTAGAAACAGAAAAAAGGTGGCAGTAGCATACGCTGTGTCAGAAGTAGTGTTGGGGAGAATAAACTCAGCAATAGAGGGTTTGGGCCCACAATTTCAGCTTTGCCCCGACACTGCCTCTAATTGTTGCAAGAAGTAAGTTAACCAAAGCCACTTTACACACTTCTTCTTGCCTCCACTAGAGGCAGCGACAGCAAGATTTAATTGAAAAGGTTTTGGGTTCGCGACCCATTGCAGCTGAGCCAGTGGTGCTGATTACCCAAAGTGCTTTGCTCTCGATATTGGTTTTGTACAGGAAAAAAGGTAACATCTATGGAACAAGGACCCCACCTTGCCATTAATTACATGCAATCAAGAATCCACCAAAGTGTTAGGTAGGGGCTAACTGCTAGACATACCAATGTAACAAAAAATAATACAGTTTGCTGAAAGCTGTGCGAGATACTGCAAACAGTTTGAGTAGCTGTATCCTGATATTCTTTCGCAGAGGCGATATCATAACCTGTGAGGTCCAGCTGAGGAGTGATTATTGCTGGTTGAAAACTTATCCCAAAACCCTGCTTGGAATGACTTGAAATATAGTCAGAAGTAGTCTTGGGGAGAATAGACTCAGCAACAGGGGGGTTCGGGCCCACACTTTCAGCTTTGCCCTCACACTGCCTCTAATTCTTGCAAGAAGTAAGGTACCCAAAGCCAGGTTATACACTTTTTCTTGCCTCCACTAGGTTGAGTTGAAAAGGTTTTGGGTTTGTGACCCATTGCAGCTGAGCCAGTGCTGCAGATTACCCAAAATGCTTTGCTCTCGATATAGTTTTTTTACTACTGGAAAAAAGTAACATCTATTGTATAAGTACCCCACCTTGCCATGAATTACATGTGATCAAGAATCCACCAAAGTGTTAAGTAGGGGGCGAACTTCTAGACATTCCGATGTAAAAACACAATAATACCGTTAACGGAGAAGCTGTGCAAGACACTGCAAACAGTTTGAGTAGCTGTAATTTGACATTCTTTTGCAGTGGCGATATCATAGCCTATGAAGTCCATCTGAGGCGTGATTATTGCTGGTTGAAAACTTAACCCAATACCCCGCTTGGGGCGACTTGAAATATAGTCATCCCTGGCAATTTTTGATAGTCTCATGTGAGACTGCTATATATGTGAAAGAGAAGATAGTGCCAAGACCAAAGATGGACTGCATCAAACTCATTTCCTCTTCAAAATGTTTGATGTTTCAGCAGACAGGTGAACATTATCTTGCAACTAGGTAGAAACAGAAAAAGGTGGCAGTAGCATACGCTGTGTCAGAAGTAGTGTTGGGGAGAATAAACTCAGCAATAGAGGGTTTGGGCCCACAATTTCAGCTTTGCCCCGACACTGCCTCTAATTGTTGCAAGAAGTAAGTTAACCAAAGCCACTTTACACACTTCTTCTTGCCTCCACTAGAGGCAGTGACAGCAAGATTTAATTGAAAAGGTTTTGGGTTCGCGACCCATTGCAGCTGAGCCAGTGGTGCTGATTACCCAAAGTGCTTTGCTCTCGATATTGGTTTTGTACAGGAAAAAAGGTAACATCTATGGAACAAGGACCCCACCTTGCCATTAATTACATGCAATCAAGAATCCACCAAAGTGTTAGGTAGGGGCTAACTGCTAGACATACCAATGTAACAAAAAATAATACAGTTTGCTGAAAGCTGTGCGAGATACTGCAAACAGTTTGAGTAGCTGTATCCTGATATTCTTTCGCAGAGGCGATATCATAACCTGTGAGGTCCAGCTGAGGAGTGATTATTGCTGGTTGAAAACTTATCCCAAAACCCTGCTTGGAATGACTTGAAATATAGTCAGAAGTAGTCTTGGGGAGAATAGACTCAGCAACAGGGGGGTTTGGGCCCACACTTTCAGCTTTGCCCTCACACTGCCTCTAATTCTTGCAAGAAGTAAGGTACCCAAAGCCAGGTTATACACTTTTTCTTGCCTCCACTAGGTTGAGTTGAAAAGGTTTTGGGTTTGTGACCCATTGCAGCTGAGCCAGTGCTGCAGATTACCCAAAATGCTTTGCTCTCGATATAGTTTTTTTTACTACTGGAAAAAAGTAACATCTATTGTATAAGTACCCCACCTTGCCATGAATTACATGTGATCAAGAATCCACCAAAGTGTTAAGTAGGGGGGCGAACTTCTAGACATTCCGATGTAAAAACACAATAATACCGTTAACGGAGAAGCTGTGCAAGACACTGCAAACAGTTTGAGTAGCTGTAATTTGACATTCTTTTGCAGTGGCGATATCATAGCCTATGAAGTCCATCTGAGGCGTGATTATTGCTGGTTGAAAACTTAACCCAATACCCCGCTTGGGGCGACTTGAAATATAGTCATCCCTGGCAATTTTTGATAGTCTCATGTGAGACTGCTATATATGTGAAAGAGAAGATAGTGCCAAGACCAAAGATGGACTGCATCAAACTCATTTCCTCTTCAAAATGTTTGATGTTTCAGCAGACAGGTGAACATTATCTTGCAACTAGGTAGAAACAGAAAAAGGTGGCAGTAGCATACGCTGTGTCAGAAGTAGTGTTGGGGAGAATAAACTCAGCAATAGAGGGTTTGGGCCCACAATTTCAGCTTTGCCCCGACACTGCCTCTAATTGTTGCAAGAAGTAAGTTAACCAAAGCCACTTTACACACTTCTTCTTGCCTCCACTAGAGGCAGCGACAGCAAGATTTAATTGAAAAGGTTTTGGGTTCGCGACCCATTGCAGCTGAGCCAGTGGTGCTGATTACCCAAAGTGCTTTGCTCTCGATATTGGTTTTGTACAGGAAAAAGGTAACATCTATGGAACAAGGACCCCACCTTGCCATTAATTACATGCAATCAAGAATCCACCAAAGTGTTAGGTAGGGGCTAACTGCTAGACATACCAATGTAACAAAAAATAATACAGTTTGCTGAAAGCTGTGCGAGATACTGCAAACAGTTTGAGTAGCTGTATCCTGATATTCTTTCGCAGAGGCGATATCATAACCTGTGAGGTCCAGCTGAGGAGTGATTATTGCTGGTTGAAAACTTATCCCAAAACCCTGCTTGGAATGACTTGAAATATAGTCAGAAGTAGTCTTGGGGAGAATAGACTCAGCAACAGGGGGGTTCGGGCCCACACTTTCAGCTTTGCCCTCACACTGCCTCTAATTCTTGCAAGAAGTAAGGTACCCAAAGCCAGGTTATACACTTTTTCTTGCCTCCACTAGGTTGAGTTGAAAAGGTTTTGGGTTTGTGACCCATTGCAGCTGAGCCAGTGCTGCAGATTACCCAAAATGCTTTGCTCTCGATATAGTTTTTTTACTACTGGAAAAAAGTAACATCTATTGTATAAGTACCCCACCTTGCCATGAATTACATGTGATCAAGAATCCACCAAAGTGTTAAGTAGGGGGCGAACTTCTAGACATTCCGATGTAAAAACACAATAATACCGTTAACGGAGAAGCTGTGCAAGACACTGCAAACAGTTTGAGTAGCTTTAATTTGACATTCTTTTGCAGTGGCGATATCATAGCCTATGAAGTCCATCTGAGGCGTGATTATTGCTGGTTGAAAACTTAACCCAATACCCCGCTTGGGGCGACTTGAAATATAGTCTTCCCTGGCAATTTTTGATAGTCTCATGTGAGACTGCTATATATGTGAAAGAGAAGATAGTGCCAAGACCAAAGATGGACTGCATCAAACTCATTTCCTCTTCAAAATGTTTGATGTTTCAGCAGACAGGTGAACATTATCTTGCAACTAGGTAGAAACAGAAAAAAGGTGGCAGTAGCATACGCTGTGTCAGAAGTAGTGTTGGGGAGAATAAACTCAGCAATAGAGGGTTTGGGCCCACAATTTCAGCTTTGCCCCGACACTGCCTCTAATTGTTGCAAGAAGTAAGTTAACCAAAGCCACTTTACACACTTCTTCTTGCCTCCACTAGAGGCAGTGACAGCAAGATTTAATTGAAAAGGTTTTGGGTTCGCGACCCATTGCAGCTGAGCCAGTGGTGCTGATTACCCAAAGTGCTTTGCTCTCGATATTGGTTTTGTACAGGAAAAAAGGTAACATCTATGGAACAAGGACCCCACCTTGCCATTAATTACATGCAATCAAGAATCCACCAAAGTGTTAGGTAGGGGCTAACTGCTAGACATACCAATGTAACAAAAAATAATACAGTTTGCTGAAAGCTGTGCGAGATACTGCAAACAGTTTGAGTAGCTGTATCCTGATATTCTTTCGCAGAGGCGATATCATAACCTGTGAGGTCCAGCTGAGGAGTGATTATTGCTGGTTGAAAACTTATCCCAAAACCCTGCTTGGAATGACTTGAAATATAGTCAGAAGTAGTCTTGGGGAGAATAGACTCAGCAACAGGGGGGTTTGGGCCCACACTTTCAGCTTTGCCCTCACACTGCCTCTAATTCTTGCAAGAAGTAAGGTACCCAAAGCCAGGTTATACACTTTTTCTTGCCTCCACTAGGTTGAGTTGAAAAGGTTTTGGGTTTGTGACCCATTGCAGCTGAGCCAGTGCTGCAGATTACCCAAAATGCTTTGCTCTCGATATAGTTTTTTTACTACTGGAAAAAAGTAACATCTATTGTATAAGTACCCCACCTTGCCATGAATTACATGTGATCAAGAATCCACCAAAGTGTTAAGTAGGGGGCGAACTTCTAGACATTCCGATGTAAAAACACAATAATACCGTTAACGGAGAAGCTGTGCAAGACACTGCAAACAGTTTGAGTAGCTGTAATTTGACATTCTTTTGCAGTGGCGATATCATAGCCTATGAAGTCCATCTGAGGCGTGATTATTGCTGGTTGAAAACTTAACCCAATACCCCGCTTGGGGCGACTTGAAATATAGTCATCCCTGGCAATTTTTGATAGTCTCATGTGAGACTGCTATATATGTGAAAGAGAAGATAGTGCCAAGACCAAAGATGGACTGCATCAAACTCATTTCCTCTTCAAAATGTTTGATGTTTCAGCAGACAGGTGAACATTATCTTGCAACTAGGTAGAAACAGAAAAAAGGTGGCAGTAGCATACGCTGTGTCAGAAGTAGTGTTGGGGAGAATAAACTCAGCAATAGAGGGTTTGGGCCCACAATTTCAGCTTTGCCCCGACACTGCCTCTAATTGTTGCAAGAAGTAAGTTAACCAAAGCCACTTTACACACTTCTTCTTGCCTCCACTAGAGGCAGCGACAGCAAGATTTAATTGAAAAGGTTTTGGGTTCGCGACCCATTGCAGCTGAGCCAGTGGTGCTGATTACCCAAAGTGCTTTGCTCTCGATATTGGTTTTGTACAGGAAAAAAGGTAACATCTATGGAACAAGGACCCCACCTTGCCATTAATTACATGCAATCAAGAATCCACCAAAGTGTTAGGTAGGGGCTAACTGCTAGACATACCAATGTAACAAAAAATAATACAGTTTGCTGAAAGCTGTGCGAGATACTGCAAACAGTTTGAGTAGCTGTATCCTGATATTCTTTCGCAGAGGCGATATCATAACCTGTGAGGTCCAGCTGAGGAGTGATTATTGCTGGTTGAAAACTTATCCCAAAACCCTGCTTGGAATGACTTGAAATATAGTCAGAAGTAGTCTTGGGGAGAATAGACTCAGCAACAGGGGGTTTGGGCCCACACTTTCAGCTTTGCCCTCACACTGCCTCTAATTCTTGCAAGAAGTAAGGTACCCAAAGCCAGGTTATACACTTTTTCTTGCCTCCACTAGGTTGAGTTGAAAAGGTTTTGGGTTTGTGACCCATTGCAGCTGAGCCAGTGCTGCAGATTACCCAAAATGCTTTGCTCTCGATATAGTTTTTTTACTACTGGAAAAAAGTAACATCTATTGTATAAGTACCCCACCTTGCCATGAATTACATGTGATCAAGAATCCACCAAAGTGTTAAGTAGGGGGCGAACTTCTAGACATTCCGATGTAAAAACA
Source organism: Salmo salar (assembly GCF_905237065.1). Taxonomy (NCBI): domain Eukaryota; kingdom Metazoa; phylum Chordata; class Actinopteri; order Salmoniformes; family Salmonidae; genus Salmo; species Salmo salar. Next base: position 10,441 of record NW_025550590.1, read on the forward strand.
CAATAATACCGTTAACGGAGAAGCTGTGCAAGACACTGCAAACAGTTTGAGTAGCTGTAATTTGACATTCTTTTGCAGTGGCGATATCATAGCCTATGAAGTCCATCTGAGGCGTGATTATTGCTGGTTGAAAACTTAACCCAATACCCCGCTTGGGGCGACTTGAAATATAGTCATCCCTGGCAATTTTTGATAGTCTCATGTGAGACTGCTATATATGTGAAAGAGAAGATAGTGCCAAGACCAAAGATGGACTGCATCAAACTCATTTCCTCTTCAAAATGTTTGATGTTTCAGCAGACAGGTGAACATTATCTTGCAACTAGGTAGAAACAGAAAAAAGGTGGCAGTAGCATACGCTGTGTCAGAAGTAGTGTTGGGGAGAATAAACTCAGCAATAGAGGGTTTGGGCCCACAATTTCAGCTTTGCCCCGACACTGCCTCTAATTGTTGCAAGAAGTAAGTTAACCAAAGCCACTTTACACACTTCTTCTTGCCTCCACTAGAGGCAGCGACAGCAAGATTTAATTGAAAAGGTTTTGGGTTCGCGACCCATTGCAGCTGAGCCAGTGGTGCTGATTACCCAAAGTGCTTTGCTCTCGATATTGGTTTTGTACAGGAAAAAAGGTAACATCTATGGAACAAGGACCCCACCTTGCCATTAATTACATGCAATCAAGAATCCACCAAAGTGTTAGGTAGGGGCTAACTGCTAGACATACCAATGTAACAAAAAATAATACAGTTTGCTGAAAGCTGTGCGAGATACTGCAAACAGTTTGAGTAGCTGTATCCTGATATTCTTTCGCAGAGGCGATATCATAACCTGTGAGGTCCAGCTGAGGAGTGATTATTGCTGGTTGAAAACTTATCCCAAAACCCTGCTTGGAATGACTTGAAATATAGTCAGAAGTAGTCTTGGGGAGAATAGACTCAGCAACAGGGGGTTTGGGCCCACACTTTCAGCTTTGCCCTCACACTGCCTCTAATTCTTGCAAGAAGTAAGGTACCCAAAGCCAGGTTATACACTTTTTCTTGCCTCCACTAGGTTGAGTTGAAAAGGTTTTGGGTTTGTGACCCATTGCAGCTGAGCCAGTGCTGCAGATTACCCAAAATGCTTTGCTCTCGATATAGTTTTTTTACTACTGGAAAAAAGTAACATCTATTGTATAAGTACCCCACCTTGCCATGAATTACATGTGATCAAGAATCCACCAAAGTGTTAAGTAGGGGGCGAACTTCTAGACATTCCGATGTAAAAACACAATAATACCGTTAACGGAGAAGCTGTGCAAGACACTGCAAACAGTTTGAGTAGCTGTAATTTGACATTCTTTTGCAGTGGCGATATCATAGCCTATGAAGTCCATCTGAGGCGTGATTATTGCTGGTTGAAAACTTAACCCAATACCCCGCTTGGGGCGACTTGAAATATAGTCATCCCTGGCAATTTTTGATAGTCTCATGTGAGACTGCTATATATGTGAAAGAGAAGATAGTGCCAAGACCAAAGATGGACTGCATCAAACTCATTTCCTCTTCAAAATGTTTGATGTTTCAGCAGACAGGTGAACATTATCTTGCAACTAGGTAGAAACAGAAAAAGGTGGCAGTAGCATACGCTGTGTCAGAAGTAGTGTTGGGGAGAATAAACTCAGCAATAGAGGGTTTGGGCCCACAATTTCAGCTTTGCCCCGACACTGCCTCTAATTGTTGCAAGAAGTAAGTTAACCAAAGCCACTTTACACACTTCTTCTTGCCTCCACTAGAGGCAGCGACAGCAAGATTTAATTGAAAAGGTTTTGGGTTCGCGACCCATTGCAGCTGAGCCAGTGGTGCTGATTACCCAAAGTGCTTTGCTCTCGATATTGGTTTTGTACAGGAAAAAGGTAACATCTATGGAACAAGGACCCCACCTTGCCATTAATTACATGCAATCAAGAATCCACCAAAGTGTTAGGTAGGGGCTAACTGCTAGACATACCAATGTAACAAAAAATAATACAGTTTGCTGAAAGCTGTGCGAGATACTGCAAACAGTTTGAGTAGCTGTATCCTGATATTCTTTCGCAGAGGCGATATCATAACCTGTGAGGTCCAGCTGAGGAGTGATTATTGCTGGTTGAAAACATCCCAAAACCCTGC
>NW_025550591.1:0-2500 GCF_905237065.1 Salmo salar
TATGTTGCAATGTTGTGGTTTCAGCTGGTACGCTGGGCGCTTCAGCCAGTATGCAAAAGCGTTTCAGCCATGTGCTCTTCAGCCAGGCAGTGCTCTGTGCCAGCGTGCGTTTTCAGCCAGACAGCAAAGTCGCCGTATGCTGGAAAAGGTTTTGGCCAGGCGGTAAGGTCTTCAGCTGAAGTGCAAGCTGTGGCGTTGGCTGGTGCGATCAGGTTGGTATGGCAGGTCACAGGTGTGGGGTGTCGAGCTTGCAATTTCTACTTTACCAGATGTTATCAAGCGTGTTAAAAGTAAACAAGTCCACATGAACCATGCTGGCCATTGGCCAAAACCCCTCCCCTCTGCTCTGCAGTCTGTATAGATCTGACTGGAGATGGACAAAGGTGACGAGAGGTTTGGGAGAGAAATGGATGTGACTGAACAGCAGATATTCCTGGATTTAAGCTAACAGACCTATCTCTATTCCTGGGTCAAAACACAGAGTGGTCTTGAGAGGAGGTGTTTATACTTAATGTTGACGTTAAACAATATATATATATATTTATACAGTGCCGAAAAGTATATGTTTAATACTGAATGTTATCAGCTCTTCAACCAAAACCTGATATTAGATAAAGGAAACTTCCGTGAACAAATAACACATTTATGTCAACAACCAATGCCCGGTGTGGAAGAGTAATTGTCCATTTACACTCAATACCTGGTTGTGCCACCTTTAGCTGTAAAGACTCCAACCAAACACTTCCTGTAGTTGTTGATCAGTCTCTCACGTCGTTGTGGAGAGAATTTAGGCTCACTCTTCCATGCAGAACTGCTGTAAATCAGCGACATTTGTAGGTTTTCAAGCATGAACTGCTCGTTTCAAATCCTGCCACAACATCTCAATGGGGGATTAGGTCTGGACAAGGCCGTTCCAAAACTTCAAATCTGTTGCTTTTTGAGCCATTTTCGTGTAGACTTGATTGTGTGTTTTGGATAATTGTCTGGCTGCGTGACCCAGCTGCTCTTCAGCTGAAAGATGGTCTGACATTCTCCTGTAGAATTATCTAATACAGAGCAGAATTCACGGTTCCTTCTATTAAGTCGTCCATGTCCTGAGGCAGCAAAGAATCCCTAAACCAACACATTACCACCAACATGTTGGACCGTTGGTATGAGGTTCTTACTGTGGAATGCAGTGTTGGGTTTTCGCTAGAGCATACTGGGACCCATGTCGTCCAAAATGTTTTACTTTTAATCATCTGTCCAGAGAACGTTTCTGCCAAGAGTCTTGATCAAACTTGAGTCAACTTTTTGGACTACATGGGTTCCATTATGCCTGGATGGATGGGTGGGTGGATGGGTGGATGATGGATGGGTGGGTGGATGGATGGATGGGTGGATGGGTGGATGGGTGCGGTGGGTGGATGGATGGATGGTGGGTGGGTGGGTGAGTGGATGGGTGGGTGGATGGGTGGGTGGGTGAGTGGATGGGTGGATGGGTGGGTGGATGATGGATGGATGGGTGGCTGGGTGAGTGGGTGAGTGGATGGGTGGATGGATGGGTGGGTGGTGGATGGATGATGGATGGGTGGGTGGTGGATGATGGATGGGTGGGTAGGTGAGTGGGTGAGTGGATGGGTGGATGGATAATGGATGGTGGATGGGTGGATGGGTGGGTGGGTCGGGTGTTTGGGTGGATGGATGATGGATGGGTGGGTGTGGTGGTGGTTGAGTGGATGGATGGATGGATGATGGAGGTGGGTGGGTGGGTGGTGGGTAGGTGAGTGGATGGATGGATGGATGGGTGGGTGGATGGATGGGATGGAGTGAAGTGGAGGGATGAGATGGATGGATGGGTGGATGGATGATGGATGGGTGAGTGGATGGATGGATGGATGGATGAACAGGTGAGTGATGGATGGATGGATGGATGGATGTGGTGGGTGGATGGATGGATGGATGGATGGATGGATGAATAGGTGAGTGGATGGATGGATGGATGGATGGATGGATGGAGAGTAGATGGATGGGTGGATGGATGGATGGATGGATGAGTGGATGGATGGATGGATGGATGGGTGGATGGGTGGATGGATGGATGGGTGGGTGGGTGGGTGAAGGAGTGATGGATGGATGGGTGGATGGGTGGGTGGGTGGGTGGGGGAGGTGGGTGGATGGATGGGTGGATAGATGATGGATGGGTGAGTGGATGGATGGATGGATGAATAGGTGAGTGGATGGATGGATGGATGGGTGGGTGGATGGATGGATTGGTGGGTGGATGATGGATGGATGGGTGAGTGGATGGATGATGGATGGATGGATGGACGGGCGGATGGGGTGGATGGATGGATGGATGGGTGGGTAGGTAGATGGATGGACGGATGGGTGAGTAGGATGATGGGTGGGTGAGTGGATGGATGGATGGATGGATGGATGGGTGGATGGGTGAGTGGGTGAGTGGATGGATGGATGGATGGATGGATGGGTGGATGGATGGATGGGTGATGGATGGATG
>NW_025550591.1:7500-10000 GCF_905237065.1 Salmo salar
TTACTACAGTAGAGCCTGGCTGTGTGTTACTACAGTAGAGCCTGGCTGTGTGTTACTACGGTAGAGCCTGGCTGTGTGTTACTACGGTAGAGCCTGGCTGTGTGTTACTACGGGTAGAGCCTGGCTGTGTGTTACTACAGTAGAGCCTGGCTGTGTGTTACTACAGTAGAGCCTGGCTGTGTGTTACTACAGTAGAGCCTGGCTGTGTGTTACTACAGTAGAGCCTGGCTGTGTGTTACTACAGTAGAGCCTGGCTGTGTGTTACTACAGTAGAGCCTGGCTGTGTGTTACTACAGTAGAGCCTGGCTGTGTGTTACTACAGTAGAGCCTGGCTGTGTGTTACTACAGTAGAGGTGTGTTACTACAGTAGAGGTGTGTTACTACAGTAGAGGTGTGTTACTACAGTAGAGCCTGGCTGTGTGTTACTACAGTAGAGGTGTGTTACTACAGTAGAGCCTGGCTGTGTGTTACTACGGTAGAGTCTGGTGTCAACCTCACAGTGACCTGGGTTGTGTCTGAAAGCAGACCGTTCAAAACGGGTTCAGTAGGCTATATGGATTCCCAGGCTTTGTCCCCTCTGTGGAGACAGATGTAGGAGGAGTAGGAGGGGCAGGTCAGCCTGCCACAGCGGTCGGTCACGCTACAGTGCCTGGGCATCGTCACGCTACATGGAACAGGTTCTCAGCCGTAGCCAAGGGCTGCTCACTTCCTCATGTTTGACGCAGCTCAGTTACTGACAGGCTTTCTTCTGTGGCTGTCGTTTAGTATGCAGCTCCTCTTCTGTCTACCCTATTTAATCCTCGTCTTCTATCTCTCTCGTCTCTGTCTGTCTTTCTCTCCCCTCCTCCCTCTCTCTCTCTCTCTCTCTCTGCATATCTCTCTCTCTCTACTCGCTCAACCTCCCTTTCTCTCTCTCTCTGTCGTCTTTCTCTTTCTCCCTTCCTCCCTTTCTCTCTGCCTCTCTCTCTCTCCTCTCTTTCTCTCGCTCTCTCTACCTCCCTCTCTCCCTCTCTCTGTTCCACCTGTCCTCCCTCTGTCTTTCCCTCTCTTAGTCTCTGTTTCCCCTGTCCTCTCTCTACCTCCCTCTCTTAGTCTCTCTGTTTCCCCCTGTCCTCCCTCTGTCTTTCCCTCTCTTAGTCTCTCTGTTTCCCCCTGTCCTCCCTCTGTCTTTCCCTCTCTTAGTCTCTCTGTTCCCCCTGTCCTCCCTCTGTCTTTCCCTCTCTTAGTCTCTCTGTTCCCCCTGTCCTCCCTCTGTCTTTCCCTCTCTTAGTCTCTGTTCCCCCTGTTGTCCCTCTGCCTTTCCCTCTCTCCGTTTCTCTGTTCCCCTGTCCTCTCTCTACCTCCCTCTCTTAGTTCTCTGTTTCCCCCTGTCCTCCCTCTGTCTTTCCCTCTCTTAGTCTCTCTGTTTCCCCCTGTCCTCCCTCTGTCTTTCCCTCTCTTAGTCTCTCTGTTCCCCCTGTCCTCCCTCTGTCTTTCCCTCTCTTAGTCTCTCTGTTCCCCCTGTCCTCCCTCTGTCTTTCCCTCTCTTAGTCTCTGTTTCCCCTGTCCTCCCTCTGTCTTTCCCTCTCTTAGTCTCTGTTTCCCCTGTCCTCCCTCTGTCTTCACCTCTCTTAGTCTCTCTGTTCCCCCTGTTATCCCTCTGCCTTTCCCTCTCTCAGTGTCTCTGTTTCCCCTGTCCTCCCTCTGTCTTCACCTCTTAGTCTCTCTGTTCCCCTGTTATCCCTCTGCCTTTCCCTCTCTCAGTGTCTCTGTATCCTCCCCTCTTTGTTATATCTGTCAGTTACCACACCCCAGCTCCTTTGTTTCATCTGTAATATTTCACCAACAATCTGTCAGAAGAAGACGACCAGGGGGGAGAGTTTGGGGAGAGGCACCACGGTCTTTGTTGAAACTCTCATAAAATAATACATGACACAAAAGTCTTATTTCAAGGCGTTTTTCAAATGACATGAAAAAAATAAGAATTTCCAAAACTTCAGCCGAATAGCTGTTAGGCTTTTATCATGCAGCAACATTAACTGTTGTTTTATCATGCAGCAACATGAACTGCTGTTTTATCATGCAGCATCATGAACCGCTGTTTGATCATGCAGCAACATGAACCGGTGTTTATCATGCAGCAACATGAACCGGTGTTTATCCTGCAGCAACATGAACCGGTGTTATCATGCAGTAACATGAACTGCTCTTTTATCCTGCAGCAACATGAACCGGTGTTTTATCCTGCAGCAACATGAACTGCTGTTTGATCATGCAGCAACATGAACTGGTGTTTATCATGCAGCAACATGAACCGGTGTTTATCATGCAGCAACATGAACCGGTGTTTATCATGCAGCAACATGAACCGGTGTTTGATCATGCAGCAACATGAACTGGTGTTTATCATGCAGCAACATGAACTGCTGTTTGATCATGCAGCAACATGAACCGCTGTTTTATCCTGCAGCAACATGAACCGCTGTTTGATCATGCAGCAACATGAACTGCTATTTTATCA
>NW_025550591.1:15000-70000 GCF_905237065.1 Salmo salar
CAGACAACACACAGAACAGACAACACACAGAACAGAGAACACAGAGAACAGAGAACACACAGAACAGACAACACACAGAACAGAGAACACACAGAACAGAGAACACACAGAACAGAGAACACACAGAACAGACAACACACAGAACAGACAACACACAGAACAGAGAACACACAGAACAGACAACACACAGAACAGACAACACACAGAACAGACAACACACAGAACAGACAACACACAGAACAGAGAACACACAGAACAGAGAACACACAGAACAGAGAACACACAGAACAGAGAACACACAGAACAGAGAACACACAGAACAGAGAACACAGAGAACAGACAGAACAGACAACACACAGCTTGAAAAAACCCACAAACTGACATAGAATACCTTCAAGCAACTGCTGCCGTATCTGCCACTCCGTCTAGTCATCTCCGAGTCTTTCACTGCTCAGACTCAGCCGCTATTAATACTATATCAAAGTCATTTAGCCTAGGCACCGATATTCTCTCTCTTATTTAGTCAGAACAGTGAAGCTTTCAATTTAAATTTTCCTCTCATCCACATGAACACATTTGAATGAGATATGTAGTGTTCGGACATAGGCTAGATTCATGGCCACGAGATAAAGATTTGTTACGTTTGAACGCGGCCGGACAGCTCTTAAACGTTATCGTTGCCCGAAGAGAAAAACGTTTTTTTTTTTACCTCAATATCTCTGATGTTTCAGAACGCCTTGTTTATTTTATTATTTTATTTGTTTCATTGGACTATGACACTATCTAGTTGGAAGTTAGAAGTAACCTCAGAGGGTAAATAGTAACTGTCTGGTAAGGCTGAACATACAAGGTCTGTGAAGACAAGACAGCCATGCTAATGAAGCTGTGGTATGTAGCAAATCAAATGTTAATTAGTCACGTGCTTCTGAAAACAACTGGTGTAGAGTAACAGTGAAATATGTACTTACGGGCCCTTCCCAACAATGCACAGAGAAACATAGAGAGATAATAACACAAAGAATACTGTAATTACACAATGAGCATGTAGTAAGAAGGATAAAGTTATCTATGTATCTCTATTTACTACAAGCTACTATTTTAGTAGTACTGTACAGGCATTCGTAAAGTTACGTTACAGCCTTATTCTAAAATGGATTAAATACATGTTTTTCCTCGTCAGTCTACACACAATACCCCATAATGACATCACAATACCCCATAATGACATCACAATACCCCATAATGACATCACAATACCCCATAATGACATCACAATACCCCATAATGACATCACAATACCCCATAATGACATCACAGTACCCCATAATGACATCACAGTACCCCATAATGACATCACAATACCCCATAATGACATCACAATACCCCATAATGACAAAGTGAAAACTAAGAAATATTAGAAAATTCATAAAAATTAAAAAACAGATATTTATAGGCAGTACCAGTCAAAAGTTAGGACACACCTACTCATTCCAGGGTTTCTTTATTTTTACTATTTTCTACATTGTAGAATAATAGTGAAGACATCAAAACTATTAAATAACACATATGGATTCATGTAGTAACCAAAGAAGTGTTAAACAAATCAAAATCTATTTTAAATTTGTGATTTTGCAAAGTAGCCATCCTTTGCCTTGATGACAGCTTTGCACACTCTGATAGTCTCATAGTCTATATAACCAAGCCATGAGTTTGAAAGGAATTGTCTGTTGAGCTCCAAAACAGGATTGTGTCGAGGCACAGATCTGGGGAAGGGTGCATAAACATTTCTGCAGCATTGAAGGTCTCCAAGAACACGGTGCCCTCCATTATTCTTAAACGAAACTAAGTTTGGAACCCCCAAGACTCTTGCTAGAGCTGGCCACCCGGCCAAACTGAGAAATCGGGGGGAGAAGGGTCTTGGTCAGGGAGGCCGTGACCAAGAACCTGATGGTCACTCTGACAGAGCTCCAGAGTTTCTCTGTGGAGATGGTTGTCCTTCTGGAAGCTTCTCCCATCTCTGCAGCACTCCACCAAATCAGGCCTTTATGGTAGAGTGGCCAGACGGAAGCCACTCCTCAGTAAAAGTCACATGGTAGATGTCTGATTGGGTCTGTAATATATATTGTTGGTAGTATGATAGATGTCTGATTGGGTCTGTAATATATATTGTTGGTAGTATGATAGATGTCTGATTGGGTCTGTAATATATATTGTTGGTAGTATGATAGATGTCTGATTGGGTCTGTAATATATATTGTTGGTAGTATGATAGATGTCTGATTGGGTCTATAATATATATTGTCTGATAGGACCTGTGAATGCAGGTCAGACATACTAATGATGAACCTGAGGTTCAGTATTCACTAAGGGACAAAGGCAACACCATCTGAACAGTCTACTGTAGAAGAAGTAGTGTGTATCTGGCTACCCTTCAAGATGGTACGGGGGCTTGAGATGCTCTGAGACCCTGATAAAGGCATTTGGCAAATAAAACGTTGATTTTTGAAGCAAGCTAAGGGTCTGTAATTGTCCTACCAAGAGTTGTTGAATATCGTCTCATCTTCAGTCTTCTCCGATGTTCAAACACTTTGGTTTCAAAGCGACGTAACAACATTCCCTGAGAATGAACCATCTCCTTCTGTTTCTCTCCTCCCTCCAGGTGCACAGTCCTCATCATCGTCTCAGGTGTTCGTGGACTTCAGCTTCGTTCTGGAACCCCAGGACACGGTGACATTACGGGGCGGTGTTCTCCAGCTGGACTGTGAGGCTCAGTCAGACCAGGGTATTCCAGTCATCGTTTGGAAGAAGGACGGGGTGTTGCTCAGCGCCGTGGTGGACGAGAGAAGACAGCAGCTCCCTAACGGTTCGCTAGTGGTCCAGAACGTGGTTCACTCACGACACCACCGACCTGACGAGGGGTCCTACCAGTGTCTGGCCAAGCTGGATGGGCTGGGAGCCATCGTCAGCAGAACGGGTCAAGTTACTGTTTCTGGTAAGAGCCCTTTACTGTTGTCCTTGTCTTTCCTGTACATGTACAGTGTCATTTCCTCTTACCAGTACTGAGTTTGCAGATGGCACCATCTACTAGGACTTAGTATTCTTGGCCCCCCGTTGGGAGGCTCTCCAACTCACTCCTAATCAGATGTGCTGCGCCAGGGTTTTTTTTTTTGCATTCTCCTTGGAAATGGGAGATTCCATAGTTAATATGAAGCTGTTGTGAGGATGTGTTATTAGTTTGGTCTTATTTCTAACGGCCCTCTAGGTTTCACCTCCTTTTGCTTTAGTACCAAGATCCAAACTCAGGGTTCCTTCTTGTCTCACTTTTATTTAACTAGGCAAGTCAGTTAAGAACAAATTCTTATTTACAATGGCCTCCTACCCCGGTCAATTGTGCGCCGCTCTAAGGGACTCCCAACCGTGGCCGGTTGTGAAACAGCCTGGAATCGAACCAGGGTCTGTAGTGGCGTCTCTTCCACTGAGATGCAGTGCCTTAGACCGCTACACCAGATGAAAAAGTACATTTCTATACGATTACGATCATCTGAGTTAAATGTCTGCTTGATATTATTGGATATGAGTTACATGTGATCGAACATGGCTTTAGTATATCTCAGAGTCAGAGTAAGTCCAAGTTAACAACGCTGCGAGGTCAACGACCTGGAAGCAATACTGCTTGTCAAAGCCGTAAACATTTAAGGAAACACATTTTTTAATTAGAAACTAGGGAGAATTGTAACGATACCATTCCCCCCAACCCAATGCCCAGAATGCCATTGCTTCTCAGAGGTATAAACATTTGAGCCAACAAGGTAAAAAAAAAATCTGTCGAAGTGACCTTGAGCGAAGGCACTTAAACCCTAATTGCTAATTGCTACAGGGTCGCCACATATAATGGCTGGCCGTAATCTCAGAGGGTGTCTCAGGGAGAGTTGGGATATGAAAAAAAAAAAACATTTCCAATTAACACATGCATATTAATGGACACTTGTACATGTGTGGAATAGGACAAATATAAGCACCCAAGTAATTATTATTATTATTGTTATTATTATTATTATTATTATTATTATTATTATTATTGTTATTATTATTATTATTATTATTGTTATTATTATTATTATTATTATTGTTATTATTATTATTATTATTATTATTATTATTATTATTATTATTGTTATTATTATTATTATTATTATTGTTATTATTATTATTATTATTATTATTATTATTATTATTATTATTATTATTATTATTATTATTATTATTGTTATTATTATTATTATTATTATTATTATTATTGTTATTATTATTATTATTATTATTATTATTGTTATTATTATTATTATTATTATTATTATTATTGTTATTATTATTATTATTATTATTATTGTTATTATTATTTAGCCATCACAAATACACTTTTGAGGAAAGAATTGAGAAAGGACAAGAAAGATGTATTTTATTATTATTTGTATAATAATAATAATAATTATTATTATTGTTATTACTGTTATTATTATTATATTATTGTTATTATAAATAGTATTGTTATTATTATTATTATTATAATTATTTTTTATTTGTGTTATTATAATTGTTGTTATTATTATTATTATAATTATACCTATTATTATTATTATAATTATAATTATTATTGTTATTATAATTTTTGTTATTATTATAATTATACTTATTATTGTTATTATAATTATGAATATTTTTGTTATTATAATTATTGTTGTTATTATTATTGTTATTATACTTATTATTGTTATTATAATTATAATTATTGTTGTTATTATAATTATAATAATTATTCTTATTATTTTCTTCTGTTATTTTCTTTTGTTACTATTTTCTTTTTGATCAATTTGATAATTCTCTTCCTTTTCAACATCCTTTTCAACTGTACTGTTGGTTAAGCTACGTAAGTAACTATTTCACGGTAAAGTCTACACTTGTTGTATTTGGCCCATGTGACAAATACCATTTGATTTGACTGTATTTTATTTGACTGCCCTGAATGCCATTCATTCACTGACTGACTGAATGCAGTGAGTTGGACTCAGTGAGCGACAGCCGACCAGCTGAACAGCGTTGAGCTGCAGTGAGACGATGTTATCCAATAGGCTAAGGGGGAGCTAGATTATACACTGATACGCACACACACACACTACACGCACGCACGCACGCACGCACGCACGCACACACACACACACACACACACACACACACACACACACACACACACACACACACACACACACGTTATCCAGGCAGAGATGAGGTGGCTGTAGGTCTCTTCCTCCTCCTCCTCCTCCTCTCCTCCTCCTACCCTCCTCCTCTCCTCTCCTCTCCTCCTCTCCTCCTCCTCTCCTCCTCCTCCTCCTCCTCTGCTCCTCTCCTCCTCCTCCTCCTCCTCTCCTCCTCTCCTCCTCTCCTCCTCCTCCTCCTCTGCTCCTCTGCTCCTCTCCTCCTCCTCCTCCTCTCCTCCTCCTCTCGTCCTGCTCTCCTCCTCTCCTCCTCCTCTCCTCCTCCGCTCGTCCTGCTCTCCTCCTCTCCTCCTCCTCTCCTCTCCTCCTCTTGTCCTGCTCTCCTCTCCTCCTCTCCTCCTTCTCCTCTTCCTCCTCCTCCTCCTCCTCCTCCTCTCCTCTTCTTATCCTCCTCCTCCTCCTCTTCTCCACCTCCACCTCTCTTCCTCCTCTCCTCTCCTCCTCCTCTCCTCTTCTTCTCTCCCTCCTCTCCTCCTCCATGGCGGGGGACATGGTTATCATGAATCAGAGAGAGGAGTTCTTGACCTGAGGCAGCAGGAGGCTGTTTGGAGGCGTTGGGCCGAGGCTAAGCTACTTAGTTAAGAGTCTAATGATGAACAGTGGAGGACAGCAGGGTAGAGCTCTGTTTAGTCTAAGAATCATCGCTAAGGAGAGGCTTTATGTCTAATCTGTTTAGTCTAAGAATCATCGCTAAGGAGAGGCTTTATGTCTAATCTGTTTAGTCTAAGAATCATCACTAAGGAGAGGCTTTATGTCTAATCTGTTTAGTCTAAGAATCATCGCTAAGGAGAGGCTTTATGTCTAATCTGTTTAGTCTAAGAATCATCGCTAAGGAGAGGCTTTATGTCTAATCTGTTTAGTCTAAGAATCATCACTAAGGAGAGGCTTTATGTCTAATCTGTTTAGTCGAAGAATCATCGCTAAGGAGAGGCTTTATGTCTAATCTGTTTAGTCTAAGAATCATCGCTAAGGAGAGGCTTTATGTCTAATCTGTTTAGTCTAAGATTCATCGCTAAGGAGAGGCTTTATGTCTAATCTGTTTAGTCTAAGAATCATCGCTAAGGAGAGGCTTTATGTCTAATCTGTTTAGTCTAAGATTCATCACTAAGGAGAGGCTTTATGTCTAATCTGGAAGACAAATAATCATCACTAAAGAGAGACTTTATGTCTAAGATTCATCGCTAAGGAGAGGCTTTATGTCTAATCTGTTTAGTCTAAGATTCATCGCTAAGGAGAGGCTTTATGTCTAATCTGTTTAGTCTAAGAATCATCGCTAAGGAGAGGCTTTATGTCTAATCTGTTTAGTCTAAGAATCATCGCTAAGGAGAGGCTTTATGTCTAATCTGTTTAGTCTAAGAATCATCACTAAGGAGAGGCTTTATGTCTAATCTGTTTAGTCTAAGAATCATCGCTAAGGAGAGGCTTTATGTCTAAGATTCATCGCTAAGGAGAGGCTTTATGTCTAAGATTCATCGCTAAGGAGAGGTTTTATGTCTAATCTGTTTAGTCTAAGAATCATCGCTAAGGAGAGGCTTTATGTCTAAGATTCATCGCTAAGGAGAGGCTTTATGTCTAAGATTCATCACTAAGGAGAGGCTTTATGTCTAATCTGTTTAGTCTAAGAATCATCGCTAAGGAGAGGCTTTATGTCTAATCTGTTTAGTCTAAGATTCATTGCTAAGGAGAGGCTTTATGTCTAATCTGTTTAGTCTAAGATTCATCACTAAGGAGAGGCTTTATGTCTAATCTGGAAGACAAATAATCATCACTAAAGAGAGACTTTATGTCTAAGATTCATCGCTAAGGAGAGGCTTTATGTCTAATCTGTTTAGTCTAAGATTCATCACTAAGGAGAGGCTGTATGTCTAATCTGTTTAGTCTAAGATTCATCGCTAAGGAGAGGCGTTATGTCTAATCTGGAAGACTAACATTCATCACTAAGGAGAGGCTAAGTGGAGCATGATGGTTCTATCGCTACTATTGTTTACTGTATTATAGGTCAGAGGTCAGAGATCCTCCACCAACCTGTATTATAGATCAGAGACCCTCCACCAACCTGTATTATAGGTCAGAGGTCAGAGACCCTCCACCAACCTGTATTATTGGTCAGAGACCCTCCACCATCCTGTATTATAGATCAGAGACCCTCCACCAACCTGTATTATAGGTCAGAGACCCTCCACCAACCTGTATTATAGGTCAGAGACCCTCCACCAACCTGTATTATTGGTCAGAGACCCTCCACCAACCTGTATTATAGATCAGAGACCCTCCACCAACCTGTATTATAGATCAGAGATCCTCCACCAACCTGTATTATAGGTCAGAGGTCAGAGATCCTCCACCAACCTGTATTATAGGTCAGAGACCCTCCACCAACCTGTATTATTGGTCAGAGACCCTCCACCATCCTGTATTATAGATCAGAGACCCTCCACCAACCTGTATTATAGATCAGAGATCCTCCACCAACCTGTATTATAGATCAGAGATCTTCCACCAACCTGTATTATAGGTCAGAGACCCTCCACCAACCTGTATTATAAATCAGAGACCCTCCACCAACCTGTATTATAGGTCAGAGACCCTCCATCAACCTGTATTATAGATCAGAGACCCTCCACCAACCTGTATTATTGGTCAGAGACCCTCCACCAACCTGTATTATAGGTCAGAGACCCTCCACCAACCTGTATTATAGATCAGAGATCCTCCACCAACCTGTATTATAGGTCAGAGGTCAGAGACCCTCCACCAACCTGTATTATTGGTCAGAGACCCTCCACCAACCTGTATTATAGATCAGAGATCCTCCACCAACCTGTATTATAGGTCAGAGATCCTCCACCAACCTGTATTATAGGTCAGAGACCCTCCACCAACCTGTATTATAGGTCAGAGGTCAGAGACCCTCCACCAACCTGTATTATAGATCAGAGATCCTCCACCAACCTGTATTATAGGTCAGAGATCCTCCACCAACCTGTATTATAGGTCAGAGACCCTCCACCAACCTGTATTATAGATCAGAGATCCTCCACCAACCTGTGTTATAGGTCAGAGACCCTCCACCAACCTGTATTATAGGTCAGAGGTCAGAGACCCTCCACCAACCTGTATTATAGATCAGAGATCCTCCACCAACCTGTATTATAGATCAGAGACCCTCCACCAACCTGTATTATAGGTCAGAGACCCTCCACCAACCTGTATTATAGATCAGAGACCCTCCACCAACCTGTATTATAGGTCAGAGACCCTCCACCAACCTGTATTATAGATCAGAGACCCTCCACCAACCTGTATTATTGGTCAGAGACCCTCCACCAACCTGTATTATAGATCAGAGATCCTCCATCAACCTGTATTATAGATCAGAGATCCTCCACCAACCTGTATTATAGGTCAGAGGTCAGAGACCCTCCACCAACCTGTATTATTGGTCAGAGACCCTCCACCAACCTGTATTATAGATCAGAGATCCTCCACCAACCTGTATTATAGGTCAGAGATCCTCCACCAACCTGTATTATAGGTCAGAGACCCTCCACCAACCTGTATTATAGGTCAGAGGTCAGAGACCCTCCACCAACCTGTATTATAGATCAGAGATCCCAGAGATCCTCCACCAACCTGTATTATAGGTCAGAGACCCTCCACCAACCTGTATTATAGGTCAGAGACCCTCCACCAACCTTTATTATAGGTCAGAGATCCTCCACCATCCTGTATTATAGGTCAGAGACCCTCCACCAACCTGTATTATAGGTCAGAGACCCTCCACCAACCTGTATTATAGATCAGAGATCCTCCACCAACCTGTATTATAGGTCAGAGACCCTCCACCAACCTGTATTATAGGTCAGAGGTCAGAGACCCTCCACCAACCTGTATTATAGATCAGAGATCCTCCACCAGTTAATCAGATGTGTCCAGTCTTTGTGTTGTTGTCTTGTTCAGTGCCTGATGCATATATAGAGAGATTTAATGTCTGAACATCAGAGGCATGCCACTGTAGTTCCCCTTGTGCTTCTGTAATGTGTTGTTACTAGTCAGGTCTGCTAGTCGGGTTGAGGAAAGGGCATTCTGTCCTGTGCTTATCTCCTCTCCTGCTTAGAAAGAATATAGTACAGTCACACATTACGTAGCCTCCTGTACAGGACCCCGAAACAACACACTACTGTCTCAGTTCATTTCCTCTCAGCCCATTTACATTTATCAAACATATTAGGGCTGAACAGTGTGCTGTTGGAACAATCTGTAAAAGCCCCTGCTGTTGTCGAACCGTTAGAAGCATAAGGAGATATAAGTAAGTCAGAATTGCATTCTGCTAACTCTGCGGGATGCTAACATCTAGCTGGCGCGTCACACATAGGTCTGCTCCTCCTCTCTAGATGTGTTAGCTCTGTATCTGGAGATACATCTCCTCTTCCTCCTCTACTACCTCCTCCTCCTCCTCTACCTCCTCCTCCTCCTCTACCTCCTCCTCTTCCTCCTCTACCTCCTCCTCCTCATCCTCCTCTACCTCCTCTACTACCTCCTCCTCCTCTACCTCCTCCTCTACCTCCTCCTCTTCCTCCTCTACCTCCTCCTCCTCCTCTACCTCCTCCACTACCTCCTCCTCCTCTACCTCCTCCTCTTCCTCCTCCTCTCCCTCCTGCTTTTCATCTACATCCTCCTCTACCTCCTCCTCCTCTTCCTCCTCCTCCTCTTCCTCCTCCTCTACCTCCTCCTCCTCCTCTACCTCCTCTACTACCTCCTCCTCTACCTCCTCCTCCTCCTTTACCTCCTCCTCTACCTCCTCCTCCTCCTCCTCCTCTACCTCCTCCACCTCCTCCCCTCCTCCTCCCTCCTCCTCCTCCTCCTCCACCTCCTCCTCTACCTCCTCCTCCTCCCTCCTCTCCCTCCTGCTTTTCATCTACATCCTCCTCTACCTCCTCTCCTCTTCCTCCTCCTCCTCTTCCTCCTCCTCTACCTCCTCCTCCTCTTCCTCTACCTCCTCCTCCTCCTACCTCCTCCTCCTCCTCCTCCTCCACCTCCTCCTCCTCCTCCTCCTCCTCTCACCTCCTCCCTCCTCCTCCTCCTCTACCTCCTCCTCCTCCTCTACCTCCTCTACTACCTCCTCCTCCTCTCCCTCCTCCTCCTCCACTACCTCCCTGTTCCTCCACTACCTCCTCCTCCTCCACTACCTCCCCTCTTCCTCTCCCTCCTCCTCCTCCTCCCTCCTCTACCTCCTCCACCTCCTCCTCCTCCTCCTCCTCCTCCTCCTCCTCCACCCTCCTCCTCTACCTCCTCCTCCTCCTCCTCCTCTCCCTCCTGCTTTTCATCTACATCCTCCTCTACCTCCTCCTCCACTACCTCCTCCTCCTCCACTACCTCCTCCTCCTCTCCCTCCCTCTTCCCTACCTCCTCTTCCTCTCCCTCCTCCTCCTCTACCCTCCTCCTCCTCCTCCTCCTCTACCTCCTCCACCTCCTCCTCCTCCTCCTCCTCCTCCTCCTCCTCCACCTCCTCCTCACCTCCTCCTCCTCCTCCTCCTCTCCTCCTGCTTTTCATCTACATCCTCCTCTACCCTCCTCCACTACCTCCTCCTCCTCCACTACCTCCTCCTCCTCCTCTCCCTCCTCTTCCCTACCCTCCTCTTCCTCTCCCTCCTCCTCCTCTACCTCCTCCTCCTCCTCCTCCTCCTCCTCCTCCTCTACTACCTCCTCCTCCTCTTAACTCCTCCTCCTCCTCTACCTCCTCTACTACCTCCTCCTCCTCCTCCTCTACCTCCTCCCTCCTCTACCTCCTCTACTACCTCCTCCTCTACCTCCTCCTCCTCCATAACCTCCTCCTCCTCCTCCTCCTCTACCTCCTCCCTCCTCCTCCTCCTCCCTCCTCCTCCTCCTCCTCCTCTCCCTCCTGCTTTTCATCTACATCCTCCTCTACCTCCTCCTCCTCTTCCTCCTCCTCCTCTTCCTCCTCCTCTACCTCCGCCTCCTCTCCCTCCTCTTCCTCTACCTCCTCCTCCTCTCCTCCTCCTCCTCTACCTCCTCCTCCTCCTCTCCCTCCTCCTCCTCTACCTCCTCCTCCTCCTCCTCCTCCACCCTCCTCCTCCTCCTCCTCCTCCTCTACCTCCTCTACTACCTCCTCCTCCTCTCCCTCCTCCTCCTTTACCTCCTCCACCTCCACTACCTCCTCCTCCTCCACTCACCTCCTCCTCCTCCTCTACCTCTTCCTCCTCTCCCTCCTCTTCCTCCTCTTCCTCTCCCTCCTCCTCCTCTACCTCCTCCTCCTCCTCCTCCTCCTACTACCTCCTCCTCCTCTACCTCCTCCTCCTCCTCCTCTTAACTCCTCCTCCTCCTCCTCCTCCTCCTCCACTCCTCCTCCTCCTCCTCTACCTCCTCTACCTCCTCCTCCTCCTCCCTCCTCCTCCCTCTACCTCCTCCCTCCCTCCTCCTCTCCCTCCTCCTCCTCTCCCTCCTCCTCCTCCTCCTCCTCCCCTCCTCCTCCTCCTCCTCCTCCCTCCTCCTCCTCCTCCTCCTCCTCCCTCTACCTCCTCCTCCTCCTCCTCTACCTCCTCTACTACCTCCTCCTCCTCTCCCTCCTCCTCCCTACCTCCTCCCTCCTCCACTACCTCCCTCCTCCTCCACTCTACCTCCTCCTCCTCCCTCTACCTCCTCCTCCTCTCCCTCCTCTTCCTCCCTCTTCCTCTCCCTCCTCCTCCTCTACCTCCTCCTCCTCCTCCTCCTCCTCTACTACCTCCTCCTCCTCTACCCTCCTCCCCTCCTCCTCTAACTCCTCCTCCCTCCTCTCCCTCCTCCTCCTCCTCTCACCTCCCCCTCTACCTCCTCCTCCTCCTCCTACCCTCCTCCTCTACCTCCTCCTCCTCCCTCCTCCTCATCTACCTCCTCCACCTCCCTCCTCTCCTCCTCCCTCCTCCTCCTCCTCCTCCTCTACCTCCTCCTCCTCCTCCTCCTCCTCTCCCTCCTGCTTTTCATCTACATCCTCCTCTACCTCCTCCTCCTCTTCCTCCTCCTCCTCTTCCTCCTCCTCCTCTACCTCCTCCTCCTCTCCCTCCTCTTCCTCTACCTCCTCCTCCTCTCCCTCCTCCTCCTCTACCTCCTCCTCCTCCTCTACCCCTCTACCTCCTCCTCCTCCTCCTCCTCCTCCTCCTCCCCTCCCTCCTCCTCCCTCTACCTCCTCTACTACTTCCTCCTCCTCTCCCTCCTCCTCCTCTACCTCCTCCTCCTCCACTACTCCTCCTCCTCCTCCTCACCCCTCCTCCTCCTCTCCCTCCTCTTCCTCTACCTCCTCTTCCCTCTCCCTCCTCCTCCTCTACCTCCTCCTCCTCCTCCTCCTCCTCCTCCTCTACTACCTCCTCCTCCTCCTCTACCTCCTCCTCCTCTCCCTCCTCTTCCTCTACCTCCTCTTCCTCTCCCTCCTCCTCCTCTACTACCTCCTCCTCCTCCTCCTCCTCTACTACCTCCTCCTCCTCTACCTCCTCCTCCCTAGATGTGTTAGCTCTGTATCTGCAGAAGGCTGCAGGCTGTGAACACTCCTTCCTCTACCTCCTCCTCTACCTCCTCCTCCTCCTCTAACTCCTCCTCCTCCTCTACCTCCTCTACCTCCTCCTCCTCCTCTCCCTCCTCCTCCTCTCCCTCCTCCTCCTCTACCTCCTCCTCTCCCTCCTCCTCCTCTCCCTCCTCCTCCTCTACCTCCTCCTCTTCCTTTAAATCCTCCCTCTCCTCTCTATCTCTTCTTCCTCCGCTACCTTCTCATCTACTACCTCCTCCTGTACCTCCCCCTCATCCCCCCTCTTCCGATACTGCCTCCCTCTCTACCTCCTCCTCTTTTACCTCATCCTTCTATTCCTCTACCTCCTCCATCCTCCTCCACATCATCCTCCTCCTACTCTCTTACCTCCTCCTCCTCCTTTACCTCCTCCCTCTTTTTACTTCCTCTTCATCTTCTACCACCTCCTCTTCAACTTACTCCTCCTCCTCTATCTGCTCCTCCTCCTCCACCTCCTCCTCTACCTTCTCCCCGTCTTCTTTGTCCTCCTCTACCGCCTCCTCCTCCTCTACCTCCTCCTCTACCTCCTCCTCTACCTCCTTCCTCTACCTCCTCCTCTACCTCCCTCCTTCTACATCCTCCTCCTTAACCTCATCTACGTCCTCCTGCTTTAAATCCTCCTTCTCCTCTCTACCTCCTCTTCCTCTTCTTCCCCTTCTTCCTCCTCCTCCTCTACCTCGTCCTCTTCCTCCTCTACCTCCTCCTCTACCTCATCCTACTCTTCTACCTCCCTCCTTCTTCCTCCTCCTCCTCTACCTCTTCCTCCTCTACCTCGTCCTCTTCCTCCTCTACCTCCTCCTCTACCTCATCCTACTCTTCTACCTCCCTCCTTCTTCCTCCTCCTCCTCTACCTCTTCCTCCTCTACCTCCTCCTCTAACTCCTCTACCTCTTCCTCCTCTAACTCTTCCTCATCCTCTTCTACCGCCCCCTCTTCCTCCTCTACCTCTTCCTCTTCCTCCTCTACCTCTTCCGCTTCCTCCTCTACCTCTTCCTCTTCCTCCTCTACCTCTTCCTCTTCCTCCTCTACCTCTTCCTCTTCCTCCTCTACCTCCTCCTCTTCCTCCTCCTCTAACTCCTCTACCTCTTCCTCATCCTCCTCTACCTCCTCCTCATCCTCCTCTACCTCCTCCTCATCCTCCTCTACCTCCTCCTCTTCCTCCTCTACCTCTTCCTCATCCTCTTCTACCTCGTCCTCCTCCTCCTCGTCCTCCTCCTCCTCTACCTCCTCCTCTACCTCCTCCTCATCCTCCTCTACCTCCCCCTCTTCCTCCTCTACCTCTTCCTCCTCTACCTCTTCCTCCTCCTCCTCTACCTCGTCCTCCTCCTCCTCTACCTCCTCCTCATCCTCCTCTACCTCCTCCACAGCTGTTTGGATAAACTTCAGGCAGGTATTCAATGTAACTCTGTATAACGGACTCTGTCGAGCAAGACAGACACACAGACAGACACACAGACAGACACACAGACAGACAGACACACAGGCGCACAGACAAAGATAATTTTGAGAGTGCTTTAGAGACTGACCCACAGAGAGCACTCCAGTGGGTCAGACCAGACAGACCAGTCGGAGAGATAAGTAGCTCTTGACCAGGTCAGCCCAAAGACATGACATGGTTAGACTGCACTCATCCTTACCAGAGACAGTTTGGCTTGACGCGGTGAAATAGGCACCCCATGGTAAAACCCATCCATGACACACAATTTAATACAGGATGTCTTCTGACAGTTGAGAGATATCTTTAAATGACATTTCATTTCCTTTACCGTTAGGACATACTGCCCTCCTGTTGTAACCATAGAAACCGCCACTAGCCTGTGCAGGCTAACGATGGAGAATCAACTGAAAAGTGACACCGGTGTCTTTTAAAAGTGATGCCAGTTGGCAGCTGTCGTCAGCCATGTTGTTAAAGGGGATGATCCGGAGCGTTTGCGTTATCCAGCCAAACCCTTAGGTTGTGCCAGTCAGACTAACAGCCGTCATGGTGTACGACATCATGACCATGCACTCTTTCATCCAGTATGGTGCAGAAAGGGATCACTGTCTAGGATCCATAGTCTGTCTGTCTGTCTGTCTGTCTGTCTGTCTGTCTGTCTGTCTGTCTGTCTGTCTGTCTGTCTGTCTGTCTGTCTGTCTGTCTGTCTGTCTGTCTGTCTGTCTGTCTGTGTGATTGTCTGGCTTGCTGGCTGTCTGATTGGCTGTCTGTGTGATTGTCTGGCTGGCTGGCTGGCTGGCTGGCTGTCTGTCTGTCTGTCTGTCTGTCTGTCTGTCAAATACCTGTCTGTCTGTCTGTCTGTCTGTCTGTCTGTCTGTCTGTCTGTCTGTCTGTCTGTCTGTCTGTCTGTCTAACACGTCTGTCTGTCTGTCTGTCTGTCTGTCTGTCTGTCTGTCTGTCTGTCTGTCTGTCTGTCTGTCTGTCTGTCTATCTAACACGTTTCTGTCTGTCTGTCTGTCTGTCTGTCTGTCTGTCTGTCTGTCTGTCTGTCTGTCTGTCTGTCTGTCTAACACGTTTCTGTCTGTCTGTCTGTCTGTCTGTCTGTCTGTCTGTCTGTCTGTCTGTCTGTCTGTCTGTCTGTCTGTCTGTCTGTCTGTCTGTCGTCTGTCTGTCTGTTTGTCTGTCTGTCTGTCTGTCTGTCTGTCTGTCTGTCTGTCTGTCTGTCTGTCTGTCTGTCTAACACGTTTCTGTCTGTCTGTCTGTCTGTCTGTCTGTCTGTCTGTCTGTCTGTCTGTCTGTCTGTCTGTCTGTCTAAGACGTTTCTGTCTGTCTGTCTGGCTCTCTGTCTGTCTGTCTGTCTAACAAGAGCATATCTATAATCATACTTTCCAAGATGGCGTAGCAGTCAGACTTCCTTTGTCCTCATCTTGTCCCGTGTATATATATATATTTACTTCTTTTCTTCGCATATTTTTTTATATATATATATATTTTTTTTTTCTTCTAAAAACTCAACTTCAAAACACTCTCCTGCAACCCACCTCACCAATTTAAAAAAATATATATTATTCACCTCAAATCCACAACAGAAGTTAGCCAGAAGTTAGCCAGTTCACCGGCTAACGTTAGTATTCAGATAACCACGGTTGGTGGTCATCAGTTATCCCTTAGCTCGAAAAGCTATCGCCAGTTTTGTACAACGCGACTCAGACCAGAGCATACCGGACCTATTTTCTCTCCATATCCCCGGATTTCTACCACAAGCTCTGGACATTTACACCTGGATCTTGCAATTGGCTAGCTGCTATCCGAGTGACTATTGGCTAACGTTGGTCCCGGAGCAAACTCCAATTATTCGGAGCTAGCCAGCTGAAGAGTTCCATCAGCCACTCCTGGGCTACAATCACCTATCCGGACCCGTTTTACTGCCGATGCGGAGCCCCCCGGGCCTTCACGACTGGACTACCGACATTATCTGCCCGAGGGAGTTATCCAACTGACCCCTCTGTCGCGACGTAACCTGTACGCCCATCTGCTAACTGCGGCCTGCTAATCGTTAGCTGTTTTGAGCATATCGGCTGCTATCTGAATAGGTCTATCGGACAATTTTGTTGGGCCACTATAACTATAACTATTTTGTCAATTGGATTGGTACCCCCTACCACACGGAACACCACTAATCTACAGACGGAAACGCACGAGGTGGCTAACAACAGACCTCCCTCCATCTTCTACCAGCTTGCTACCTATGGCTCGGCTAGCTATCTAATTCTCACTGGACCCTTTGATCACTCGGCTAAGCATGCCTCTCCTTAATGTCAATATGATTTGTCCATTGCTGTTCTGGTTAGTGTTTATTGGCTTATTTCACTGCAGGGCATCTAGCCCTGCTCATTATACCTTATCCAACCTTTCAGTTCCAACACCCACACATGCGATGACATCACCTGGTTTCAATTATGTTTCTAGAGACAATATCTCTCTCATCATCACTCAATGTCTAGGTTTACCTCCACTGTATTCACATCCTACCATACCTTTGTCTGTACATTATACCTTGAAGCTATTTCATCGCCCCCGGAAACCTGCTCCTTTTACTCTCTGTTCCGGACGTCCTAGACGACCAATTCTCATAGCTTTTAGCCGTACCCTTATCCTACTCCTCCTCTGTTCCTCTGGCGATGTAGAGGTGAATCCAGGCCCTGCAGTGCCTTGCTCCACTCCTATTCACCAGGCGCTCTCTTTTGATGACTTCTGTAACCGTAATAGCCTTGGTTTCATGCATGTTAACATTAGAAGCCTCCTCCCTACGTTTGTTTCATTCACTGCTTTAGCACACTCCGCCAACCCGGATGTCTTAGCCATGTCTGAATCCTGGCTTAGGAAGACCGCCAAAACTCGGACATTTCCATCCCTAACTACAACATTTTCAGACAAGATAGAACGGCCAAAGGAGGTGGTGTTGCAATCTACTGCAGAGATAACCTGCAGAGTTCTGTCCTACTATCCAAGTCTGTACCCAAACAATTGGAACTTCTACTTTTAAAAATCCACCTCTCTAAAAACAAGTCTCTGACCGTTGCCGCTTGCTATAGACCACCCTCTGCCCCCAGGTGTGCTCTGGACATCATATGTGAACTGATTGCCCCCATCTATCTTCAGAGCTCGTGCTGCTAGGTGACCTAAACTGGGACATGCTTAACACGCCAGCCATCCTACAATCTAAGCTTGATGCCCTCAATTTCACACAAATTATCAATGAAGCTACCAGGTACAACCCCAAAGCCGTAAACACAGGCACCCTCATAGATATCATCCTAACCAACTTGCCCTCTAAATACACCTCTGCTGTTTTCAAGCAAGATCTCAGCGATCACTGCCTCATTGCCTTCATCCGCAATGGGTCAGCGGTCAAACGACCTCCACTCATCACTGTCAAACGCTCCCTGAAACACTTCAGCGAGCAGGCCTTTCTAATCGACCTGGCCCGGGTATCCTGGAAGGATATTGACCTCATCCCGTCAGTAGAGGATGCCTGGTTATTCTTTAAAAGTGCCTTCCTCAGCATCTTAAATAAGCATGCCTCATTCAAGAAATTTAGAACCAGGAACAGATATAGCCCTTGGTTCTCTCCAGACCTGACTGCCCTTAACCAACACAAAAACATCCTGTGGCATTCTGCATTAGCATCGAACAGCCCCCGTGATATGCAACTTTTCAGGGAAGTTAGAAACCAATATACACAGGCAGTTAGAAAAGCTAAGGCTAGCTTTTTCAAGCATAAATTTGCTTCCTGCAACACAAACTCAAAAATGTTCTGGGTCACTGTAAAGTCCGTGGAGAATAAGAGCACCTCCTCCCAACTGCCCACTGCTCTGAGGATAGGAAACTCTATCACTACCGATAAATCCACTATAATTGAGAATTTCAATAAGCATTTTTCTACAGCTGGCCATGCTTTCCACCTGGCTACCCCTACCCCGGTCAACAGCACTGCACCCCCCTACAGCAACTCGCCCAAGCCTTCCCCATTTCTCCTTCTCCCAAATCCAGTCAGCTGATGTTCTGAAAGAGCTGCAAAATCTGGACCCTACAAATCAGCTGTGCTAGACAATCTGGATCCTTTCTTTCTAAAATGATCTGCTGAAATTGTGCAACCCCTATTACTAGCCTGTTCAACCTCTCTTTCGTGTCGTCTGAGATTCCCAAAGATTGGAAAGCAGCTGCGGCCATCCCCCTGTTTAAAGGGGGGACACTCTTGACCCAAACTGCTACAGACCTATATCTATCCTACCCTGCCTTTCTAAGGTCTTCGAAAGCCAAGTTATCAAACACACTACCGACCATTTTGAATCCCACCGTACCTTCTCCGCTATGCAGCCTTCCCTGTAGCTCAGTTGGTAGAGCATGGTGTTTGCAACGCCAGGGTTGTGGGTTCGATTCCCACGGGGGGCCAGCACAGGGAAAAAAAATGTTTTTTTAAATTATGAAATTGTATGAAATGTATGCATTCACTACTATAAGTTGCTCTGGATAAGAGCGTCTGCTAAATGACTAAAATGCAAAAAAAAAAAAATGCAATCTGGTTTCAGAGCTGGTCATGGGTGCACCTCAGCTACGCTCAAGGTCCTAAACAATATCTTAACTGCCATCGATAAGAAACAATACTGTGCAGCTGTATTCATTGACCTGGCCAAGGATTTTGACTCCGTGAATCACCACATCCTCATCGGCAGACTCAAAAGCCTTGGTTTCTCAAATTATTGCCTCGCCTGGTTCACCAACTACTTCTCTGATAGAGTTCAGTGCGTCAAATTGGAGGGCCTGTTGTCCGGACATCTAGCAGTATCTATGGGTGTGCCACAGGGTTCAATTCTTGGGCCGACTCTCTTCTCTGTATACATCAATGATGTCGCTTTTGCTGCTGGTGAGTCTCTGATCCACCTCTATGCAGACGGCACCATTCTGTATACTTCTGGTCCTTCTTTTGACACTGTGTTAACAACCCTCCAGATGAGTTTCAATGCCATACAACTCTCCTTCCGTGGCCTCCAACTGCTCTTAAATACAAGTAAAACTAAATGCATGCTCTTCAACCAATCGCTGCCTGCACCTGCCCGCCCGTCCAGTTTCACTACTCTTGATGGTTCTGACTTAGAATATGTGGACAACTACAAATACCTACTCAATAAATTGGATGCAGTCTATCACAGTGCCATCCGTTTTGTCACCAAAGCCCCATATACTACCCACCACTGCGACCTTTACGCTCTCGTTGGCTGGCCCTCACTTCATACTCGTCACCAAACCCACTGGCTCCAGGTCATCTACAAGACCCTGCTAGGTAAAGTCCCCCCTTATCTCAGCTCGCTGGTCACCATAGCAGCACCCACCCGTAGCACGCTCTCCAGCAGGTATATCTCTCTGGTCACCCCCAAAGCCAATTCCTCCTTTGGCCGCCTCTCCTTCCAGTTCTCTGCTGCCAATGACTGGAACGAACTACAAAAATCTCTGAAACTGGAAACACTTATCTTCCTCTCTAGCTTTAAGCACCAGCTGTCAGAGCAGCTCACAGATTACTGCACCTGTACATAGCCCATCTATAATTTAGCCCAAACTACTACCTCTTCCCCAACTGTATTTATTGATTTATTTATTTTGCTCCTTTGCACCCCATTATTTCTATTTCTACTTTGCACTTTCTTCTACTACAAATCTACCATTCCAGTGCTTAATTGCTATATTATATTTACTTCGCTACCATGACCTTTTTATTGCCTTTACCTCCCTTATCTCACCTGATTTTGGCCAGGTCGCAGTTGTAAATGAGAACTTGTTCTCAACTTGCCTGCCTGGTTAAATAAAGGTGAAAAAAATTAATAAAGAAAATAACATTCAAGAAAAAATTCATCCTCACAACTCAAATAGTTGTGAAGGCCTCATTGCATGTTTAATTTAACCCAATATGGTTCAGACATTCAGAGAGTTTTGCTGTCTGTCTGTCTGTCTGGCTGTCTGTCTGTCTGGTTGGCTGGCTGGCTGGCTGGCTGGTTTGGATGGCTGGCTGGCTGGCTGGCTGGTTTGGATGGCTGGCTGGCTGGCTGGTTTGGATGGCTGGCTGGTTTGGATGGCTGTCTGGCTGGCTGGTTTGGATGGCTGTCTGGCTGGCTGGCTGGCTGGTTTGGATGGCTGTCTGGCTGGCTGGCTGGCTGGTTTGGATGGCTGGCTGGTTTGGATGGCTGGTTTGGATGGCTGGCTGGCTGGTTTGGATGGCTGGCTGGTTTGGATGGCTGGCTGGCTGGTTTGGATGGCTGGCTGTCTGGCTGGATGGCTGGTTTGGATGGCTGGCTGGCTGGCTGGCTGGCTGGCTGGCTGGATGGCTGGCTGGCTGGCTGTCTGGCTGGCTGGTTTGGCTGGCTGGCTGGCTGGTTTGGATGGCTGGCTGGCTGGCTGTCTGGCTGGCTGGCTGTCTGGCTGGCTGGTTTGGATGGCTGGCTGGATGGCTGGCTGGCTGGCTGGTTTGGCTGGCTGGCTGGCTGGTTTGGCTGGCTGGCTGGCTGGCTGGATGGCTGTCTGGCTGGATGGATGGCTGGCTGGCTGGCTGTCTGGCTGGATGGCTGGCTGGCTGGATGGCTGGCTGGCTGTCTGGCTGGCTGGCTGTCTGGCTGGTTTGGATGGCTGGCTGGCTGGCTGGCTGGCCGGCCGGCTGGCCGGTTTGGCTGGATGGCTGGCTGGTTTGGCTGGCTGGCTGGCTGGCTGGCTGGCTGGATGGCTGGCTGGCTGGCTGGCTGGCTGGCTGGCTGGCTGGCTGGATGGCTGGCTGTGACAAATGTAAATGGCTGGCTGGATGGCTGGCTGGCTGTCTGGCTGGTTTGGATGGCTGGCTGGCTGGCTGGATGGCTGGATGGCTGGCTGGCTGGTTTGGGTGGCTGGCTGGCTGGCTGGCTGGCTGGCTGTCTGTCTGTCTGGTTGGCTGGCTGGCTGGCTGGCTGGTTTGGATGGCTGGCTGGCTGGCTGGTTTGGATGGCTGGCTGGCTGGCTGGTTTGGATGGCTGGCTGGTTTGGATGGCTGTCTGGCTGGCTGGTTTGGATGGCTGTCTGGCTGGCTGGCTGGCTGGTTTGGATGGCTGTCTGGCTGGCTGGCTGGCTGGTTTGGATGGCTGGCTGGTTTGGATGGCTGGTTTGGATGGCTGGCTGGCTGGTTTGGATGGCTGGCTGGTTTGGATGGCTGGCTGGCTGGTTTGGATGGCTGGCTGTCTGGCTGGATGGCTGGTTTGGATGGCTGGCTGGCTGGCTGGCTGGATGGCTGGCCGGCTGGCTGTCTGGCTGGCTGGTTTGGCTGGCTGGCTGGCTGGCTGGTTTGGATGGCTGGCTGGCTGGCTGTCTGGCTGGCTGGCTGTCTGGCTGGCTGGTTTGGATGGCTGGCTGGATGGCTGGCTGGCTGGCTGGTTTGGCTGGCTGGCTGGTTTGGCTGGCTGGCTGGCTGGCTGGATGGCTGTCTGGCTGGATGGATGGCTGGCTGGCTGGCTGTCTGGCTGGATGGCTGGCTGGCTGGATGGCTGGCTGGCTGTCTGGCTGGCTGGCTGTCTGGCTGGTTTGGATGGCTGGCTGGCTGGCTGGCTGGCCGGCGGCTGGCCGGTTTGGCTGGATGGCTGGCTGGTTTGGCTGGCTGGCTGGCTGGCTGGCTGGCTGGCTGGCTGGCTGGCTGGATGGCTGGATGGCTGGCTGTGACAAATGTAAATGGCTGGCTGGATGGCTGGCTGGCTGTCTGGCTGGTTTGGATGGCTGGCTGGCTGGATGGCTGGATGGCTGGCTGGCTGGTTTGGATGGCTGGCTGGCTGGCTGGCTGGCTGGCTGGCTGGCTGTCTGGCTGGCTTGGATGGCTGGCTGGCTGGCTGGCTGGCCGGCTGGCTGGATGGCTGGCTGGTTTGGCTGGCTGGCTGGCTGGATGGCTGTCTGGCTGGATGGCTGGCTGGCTGGCTGGTTTGGCTGGATGGCTGGCTGGTTTGGCTGGCTGGTTTGGCTGGCTGGCTGGATGGCTGGCTGGTTTGGCTGGCTGGATGGCTGGCTGGTTTGGCTGGCTGGCTGTCTGTCTGGCTGTCTGGCTGTCTGGCTGGTTTGGATGGCTGGCTGGCTGGCTGGCCGGCTGGCTGGCTGGCTGGCTGGATGGCTGTCTGGCTGGATGGATGGCTGGCTGGCTGGCTGGTTTGGCTGGATGGCTGGCTGGTTTGGCTGGCTGGATGGCTGGCTGGTTTGGCTGGATGGCTGGCTGGTTTGGCTGGCTGGCTGGCTGGCTGGCTGGCTGGCTGTGACAAATGTAAATGTTTCTTAACGTAAAATGTTTTCCTTGTTTTAAACGATAAGAAAAAAAAATCCTAAAATGAATTGAATTCACAATGCTGTTATGGTCGTACGGACAGCAACGCAGTTCAATCATCTATCACAGTCATAGATATCAGACGGAGATCACCTTACTGCTGTCTCCCAGCCACTCAGCAACCATGGTGCTTAATGCCGTTTTTGGGGTTCTCTGCTGAGTTCCTCTCCTCCATGTTCTCAGTGGTCAGTACATGGGAATTCATGTCCCACTTCTCCTCAATGTGACCGCTCGTGATGCAGTGATGTTCGGACAGCGTGTTTATAGACGTCCAACGATCTGTTGTTTAACGCCACGTATGGGATGTTCGAGAGCTCGCGCTTTTCTACGTACAGAGCAATCACCAGTTTCTCCATCGGGGACGTCCCGGGTTTTTCAACATGGCGTCTTGTAGTCTGGTTCTAGATATGCCATGAGGGTATTGAAGCTGTGATTTCTGTGATCAGAGCAGTGATTTCTGTGATCAGAGCAGTGATTTCTGTGATCAGAGCGGTGATTTCTATGATCAGAGTGGTGATTTCCGTGATCAGCGCGGAGATTTCTGTGATCAGCGCGGAGATTTCTGTGATCAGCGCGGTGATTTCCGTGATCAGCGCGGTGATTTTTTTCACTCTGTTCTTTTTTCTCACTTGTTTGGTGTGACGTCGTTTGTTTTGGGAGCCGGTGCTGCTGCCAGCAGTGGGTCTCACATTGACTTCCTTTTTTATTTGATGAAGTATTGCACCTGTACTGCCAACTGTAGATCAATTCCACCTAGTTTGTGTTTCACCACCTTGCAGCATTTAACTTGTCAAAGTATTGCCACACAGAAAACAATAAGCTCAGTTTAAATAAAGAAGTTAGGTCCAACCTGTTACGGCTGGAGGTTCTGCTAGCGGAACGTTTCCACAACATCCGGTGAAATGGCAGAGCGCCAAATAATAAAAAAAAATTATTAGAAATATTTAACTTTCATACATTCACAAGTGCAATACACCAAATTAAAGCTTAACTTCTTGTTAATCTAGCCACCGTGTCAGATTTCAAAAAGGCTTTACGGCGAAAGCAAACCATGCTATTATCTGAGGACAGCACCCCATCAAACAAACACATGACAATCATATTTCAACCCGCCAGGCGCGACACAAAACTCAGAAATAACGATATAATTCATGCCTTACGTTTGAAGAGCTTCTTCTGTTGGCACTACAATATGTCCCATAAACATCACAAATGGTCCTTTTGTTCGATTAATTCTGTCGTTATATCTCTAAAATGTCCATTTATTTGGCACGTTTGATTCAGAAAAACACCAGTTCCAACACGCCCAGCAATTTAAGACAGGATAAACTGTGTTCAATACCGGATAATAATAAAAAAAAACGTGAAGCGCGTGACCTGGAGCGCGCATCAAAACAGTAGAGTCCACTCGGCTGGACCCTCATTCTGAATAGCCGTACTTCTGTGTTTTCTATCCAAATCTACCAATTCTATGCATATCCTAGCTTCTGGGCCTGAGTAGCAGGGAGTTTACTTTGGGCACGCTTTTCATCTGGACGTGAAAATACTGCCCCCTATCCCAAACAGGATATATACATACACATAGATAGATAGATAGATAGATAGATAGATAGATAGATAGATAGATAGATAGATAGATAGATAGATAGATGAAGATAGATAGATAGATAGATAGATAGATAGATAGATAGATAGATAGATAGATAGATAGATAGATAGATAGATAGATAGATAGATAGATAGATAGATAGATAAAATTTAAGACGGGATAAACTGTGTTCAATACCGGATAAAAACAACGCCACTCTCACCTCATCCCCGTCATTGCATCTCTCAATACAGACATTTTAAATGAACATACAAACAGAAATTAAACACAAAAGCTCGGTTTAAATAAAGGAATTAGGTCCAACACATGTAACGTATGGTGTAATCTTGAGACAGGTAAACAACCACCATTCTAAGTAAATCCTTACAGCATAATAGCTGATAAATCAAGTTCTGGGTGATTTAAATAAGGTTCTCACACTTTGTAGAACTGATCTGTTTTAGAATGTAATGTAAATGTCAGATATTCTAATGGCACCCATTCAAATAGTATCTTATGCCAATCCTTAATAGAAGGGGACCTTGTCATTAATCCGCTGTAAGAGGATGTTTTTACTCACTGTGACGGTAAAGGATGTTGTAAAGCCTCCTCTTAGCCACAGAAGTAACATGTCTACTAGAGATACCTAACAGTAAAGAAACTGCCTCCAATTCTAGGTCGACCACTGGGATTTTTTTTCATTTTCTTGCAGAACAGCAGACCAGTATCTTTGTGATTTGGAACATGACCATAAACAATGTGTTAGGGTGCTTGTATCAGTCTTACATTTAAGACACTGAGGAGAGGAGGAAGAAGGGCTGAAAACATGTCTGTGATCTGGGGATATATGCAATCTGTGTATTATTCTTAACTGGATTGATCTTGTACGACTACAGATAGATATTGTTTTTTGCATATCTCCAAAATGTCCTCCCACATCTCCTCGTCAATAGTAACAGACAATTCTTTCTCCCACACTCGTTTCACCCTCTGTGTGTCAACAGTAGAAAAGGAACCTTAAAGCATCATAAAACAAACTTACAGACATGTTCTTACTATGATAGACACATCAGAGTTGCCAATCAAGGTGGTGCTCTTCAAAATATAATGTCTTAATTGTAAAAAGGGGGGAAATTCCTGCTTTGGGAGTCGATATTTCTCAACCATCTGCTCAAAAGCCAGCATCCAAAATCTGGGTTGCTAAGAATTGGGGTAAGAGCAGAGATTAGTTTGGACCTTCCCAAAAACACTTATGTGTAATGGGATTATTGCAGTGATCCTTTACAGACTTGTAACTTCTGAAAAATAGAATCTAGAATCTCAGTGTCTAGAATCTAGAATCTCAGTGTCATAGAATCTAGAATCTCAGTGTCATAGAATCTAGAATCTCAGTGTCATAGAATCTAGAATCTCAGTGTCATAGAATCTAGAATCTCAGTCTCTAGAATCTAGAATCTCAGTGTCATAGAATCTCAGTGTCTAGAATCTAGAATCTCAGAATCTGCAGCACAAGTTAACAACAGCATTTCTCAGTGTAGACATTCACAATGGTCCCATCCCTTCTCAGTGTGTGTCAAACGTTCTTCTTAGAGCCTAAGCTGTGTGTATGGATGATAAGGAGACATCCTAATGGTGTGCTGCTCCCCTTAGTGCAGAGAGAGAGAGAGAGAGAGAGAGAGAGAGAGAGAGAGAGAGAGAGAGAGACCGTCGGTATGAATGAATCGGGAGACAGGCGCAGGAATGCGTAAGAGTTTTTTTTATTATACCCAAATTGCGGCGTGGGGACGAAGACCAAACAAAAGATCGAGGAGTACCTCGAATAAATAACACAAGTGCGCAGTGATTAACACACGGGACGAGACCCGTAATCATCTGCGTAATCCACAATGGCATGAAAGCCAAAATCACAAGGCACAGGTACTCATACGAACCAACGGACATTGTAACAATAATCGACAGGACAATGGTAAACCAAGGACACATTTATACAATTACCAGTCAATGGGAATATGGGCCAGGTGTGCGTAATGAAAGTTCCGGAGGGATCACCAACAAAGCGTTATTGATTGACCCTCAGAACTAGTTGTGAAAGACACAAAGAAAGGCCATAGTAAATATTCAATAATGATTGCAGAGTACAGAGACTTTTTATACGGTTGCATATTTCAATCTGTCTGTTTGGGTGCGTAAAGCGGTGTTTAAATTCAAGTGTTGAATGACTCATGCATCTTCAAACATTGGAAACTCTCACTGTTAAAGTGGAATATAAAGTTGAGCTAACTTTGTACTTTTCCGCGACATACTGTTTTAAAACTAGCTGGTTTAAAACTATCTGTTTAAACTATCTGTTTTTTTCTCAGAAACATGATACCACTTCTCAGTGTGGGCTCTGAAACTATGTTAATAATATTTTCTGATAATAAAATGAGAAACACTTGTTTCTAAGATTGATTGAGTAAATGTATGAATGATGATGAGAGCTCTATTTACACTCCCCTGTTGTGAGAACATTAGTTGAATGATGATGAGAGGTCTGTGTACACTCCCCTGTTGTGAGAACACACACACAATCACAGACAGAGAGAGCGAGACCGAGAGACAGAGAGAGAGTATATACAGTGAGGGAAAAAAGTATTTGATCCCCTGCTGATTTTGTACGTTTGCCCACTGACGAAGAAATGATCAGTCTATAATTTTAATGGTAGGTTTATTTGAACAGTGAGAGACAGAATAACAACCAAAAAATCCAGAAAAACGCATGTCAAAAATGTTATAAATTGATTTGCATTTTAATGAGGGAAATAAGTATTTCACCCCTCTCAATCAGAAAGATTTCTGGCTGCCAGGTGTCTTTTATACAGGTAACGAGCTGAGATTAGGAGCACACTCTTAAAGGGAGTGCTCCTAATCTCAGTTTGTTACCTGTATAAAAGACATCTGTCCACAGAAGCAATCAATCAATCCGATTCCAAACTCTCCACCATGGCCAAGACCAAAGAGCTCTCCAAGGATGTCAGGGACAAGATTGTAGACCTACACAAGGCTGGAATGCGCTACATGACCATCGCTAAATAGCTTGGTGAGAAGGTGACAACAGTTGGTGCGATTATTCTTAAATGGAAGAAACACAAAAGAACTGTCAATCTCCCTCGGCCTTGGGCTCCATGCAAGATCTCACCTCGTGGAGTTGCAATGATCATGAGAACGATTAGGAATCAGCCCAGAACTACACGGGAGGATCTTGTAAGTGATCTCAAAGCAGCTGGGACCATAGTCACCAAGAAAACAATTGGTAACACACTACGCTGTGAAGGACTGAAATCCTGCAGCACCCGCAAGGTCCCACTGCTCAGGAAAGCACATATACATGCCCGTCTGAAGTTTGCCAATGAACATCTGAATGATTCAGAGGACAACTGGGTGAAAGTGTTGTGGTCAGATGAGACCAAAATGAAAGCTCCAAAATTGAGCTCTTTGGCATCAACTCAACTCGCCGTGTTTGGAGGAGGAGGAATGCTGCCTATGACCCTAAGAACACCATCCCCACCGTCAAACATGGAGGTGGAAACATTATGCTTTGGGGGTGTTTTTCTGCTAAGGGGACAGGACAACTTCACCTCATCAAAGGGACGATGGACGGGGCCATGTACCGTCAAATCTTGGGTGAGAACCTCCTTCCCTCAGCCAGGGCATTGAAAATGGGTCGTGGATGGGTATTCCAGCATGACAATGACCCAAAACACACGGCCAAGGCAACAAAGAAGTGGCTCAAGAAGAAGCACATTAAGGTCCTGGAGTGGCCTAGCCAGTCTCCAGACCTTAATCCCATAGAAAATCTGTGGAGGGAGCTGAAGGTTCGAGTTGCCAAACGTCAGC
Organism: Salmo salar; assembly: GCF_905237065.1. Taxonomy (NCBI): domain Eukaryota; kingdom Metazoa; phylum Chordata; class Actinopteri; order Salmoniformes; family Salmonidae; genus Salmo; species Salmo salar. Next base: position 43,104 of record NW_025550591.1, read on the forward strand.
TTGGAAACCTTAATGACTTGGAGAAGATCTGCAAAGAGGAGTGCGACAAAATCCCTCCTGAGATGTGTGCAAACCTGGTGGCCAACTACAAGAAACGTCTGACCTCTGTGATTGCCAACAAGGGTTTTGCCATCAAGTACTAAGTCATGTTTTGCAGAGGCATCAAATACTTATTTCCCTCATTGAAATGCAAATCAATTTATAACATTTTTGACATGCGTTTTTCTGGATTTCTTTGTTGTTATTCTGTCTCTCACTGTTCAAATAAACCTACCATTAAAATTATAGACTGATCGTTTCTTTGTCAGTGGGCAAACGTACAAAATCAGCAGGGGATCAAATACTTTTTCCCCTCACTGTATACGGTATATAGACATAATATGACATTTGTAATGTGTTTATTATTTTTGGAACTTCTGTGAGTGTAACGTTTACTGTTCATTTTTATTGTTTATTTCACTTTTGTATATCATCTACTTCCCTTGCTTTGGCAATGTTAACATATGTTTCCCATGTCAATATAACCCCCTTGAATTGAATTAAATTGAATTGAATTGCTGCCCTGCAGAGTAGAGCAGTGTGATCAGGACCTTGATCTGGCCTTGATGCTGAGAGGGGAACTGACAAATCCCCCTGTTGGACGCCCTGCTCTCCTCTCCCCTACCTCCTCACATCCTCTCCCCTCCTTTCCTTTCTTCGCCCCTCCTTTCCCATCTACCAGAACCAGTCATTTCCCGTCAGTCCCCTCGAGTCACACAGGGGTTTGAGCAGGTCAGAGTAAATCAGATTGAAACATATAATTCCCTGTCACGAACTCCTGTCACGAAATCCTGTCACGAACTCCTGTCACGAAATCCTGTCACGAACTCCTGTCACGAACTCCTGTCACGAACTCGGATACCTCCTGCGCCACGACCTGTTGTCTCGACCTGTTGTTTGCAAAGTTTTATTTTGTTTTATTTTTATTTTGTTCATAAGTGTCAAAACCTGCTACCAACTAACTCGCTAGCTAGCTAGGTTGCAATGGAGCCCGCTTCGCCTGGAATTGCTAATGAAGGTTTCCAGCGCTGTAGAAGCTGTGTTTGTTACGCTCTTGTCCGGGACAATACTGACAATCCAGAGTTTCAATGCGGCAATTGTTTGCTTGCAGAGGATTAAAGGAATGAGGTGGCTTATGCTTAGCAAGCAAATCTAAATTCTGCTCAAACTTTTGGTGGAAAACGCAAATTGGAACTTTCTCGTTCTCAACTCCTGTGGCTGGACGGCACTGGGGTTTGATGGATGTGTCATCTGTCCCTATCAGAATGGCCTGTGCTGCCTGGAACTAGCCTGCCAAGGAAGTTGTCTCCATCTGCTTCTCCTCTTCCATCTGCTTCTCCTTCTCCATCTGCTTCTCCTTCTCCATCTGCTTCTCCTCATCCATCTGCTTCTCCTCTTCCATCTGCTTCTCCTCTTCCATCTGCTTCTCCTCTTCCATCTGCTTCTCCTTCTCCATCTGCTTCTCCTCTTCCATCTGCTTCTCTTCCACCATCTGCTTCTCCTCTTCCATCTGCTTCTCCTTCTCCATCTGCTTCTCCTCATCCATCTGCTTCTCCTCTTCCATCTGCTTCTCCTCTTCAATCTGCTTCTCCTCTTCCATCTGCTTCTCCTTCTCCATCTGCTTCTCCTCTTATTACCATCTGCTTCTCCTCTTCCATCTGCTTCTCCTCTTCCATCTGCTTCTCCTCCTCCATCTGCTTCTCCTCTTCCATCTGCTTCTCCTCTTCCATCTGCTTCTCCTCTTCCATCTGCTTCTCCTCTTCCATCTGCTTCTCCTCCTCCATCTGCTTCTCCTCTTCCATCTGCTTCTCCTCTTCCATCTGCTTCTCTTCCACCATCTGCTTCTCTTCCAACATCTGCTTCTCTTCCTCCATCTGCTTCTCTTCCTCCATCTTGTAGTGTAGTAGACGGAGAACAGCAAAAAGGGGCAGATCATCAAGAGGATTTATGAAAGACAAGCATTGTAATTTTGAATTCTGTAAAGTGGTGTAAAGTGGAAGAGGTGAAAAAAAAGTATTGTTGTCTATCAACAATGACAAGCCACTGGGGTCTGACAATCTAGATGGAAAATTGCTGAGGATAATAGTGGACGATATTGCCAATTCTATTTATCATATCTTCAATCTAAGTCTAATAGAAAGTGTGTGCCGTCAGGCCTGGAGAGAAGCAAGAGTAATTCCGCTACCCACGAATTGTAGTGCCTCTCTTACTGACTCAAATAGCCGACCAACACTTAGTAAACTATTGGAAAAAAAATTGTTTGACCAGATACAATGCTATTTTACTGTGAACAAACTGTGAACCAAATAATTTCAGGGAAGGACATTCAACAAGCACAGCACTTACACAAATGACTGATGATTAGCTGAGAGAAATTGATGATAAAAAGATTGTGGGAGCTGTTTTAGACTTCAGTAAAGCATTTGACATTATCAATCATAGTCTGCTGCTGGAAAAATGTCTGTGTTATGGCTTTTACACCCACTGCTGTATTGTGGACAGAGAGTTACCTGTATAACAGAACACAGAGGGTGTTCTTTAATGGAAGCCTTTCCAACATAATCCAGGAAGAATCAGGCATTCTCCAGGGCAGCTGTCTAGGCCCCTTACTTTTTCCAATCTTTACTGACGACATGACACTGGCCTTAAGTAAAGTGTGTTGACAGTATGTATGCAGATGACTCGACACTATATAGGTCAGCTACTACAGCGACTGAAATCACAGCAATACTTAACAAAGAGCTGCAGTTTCAGAATAGGTGGCAAAAACTAAAAGTATTCTATTTGGGACAGATCATTCACTAAACCCTAAACCTCAACTAAAACATAAATAATATGGAAATTGCGCAAGTTGAGGTGACTAAACTGCTTGGAGTAACCCTGGATTGTAAACTGTCATGGACAAAACATATTGATACAACTGTAGCTAAGTTTGGGAGAAGTCTGTCCACAATAAAGCACTGCTCTGCATTCTTAACAGCACTATCAACAAGGCAGGTCCTACAGGCTCCAGTTTTGGTGCACCTAGACTACTGTTCAGTCGTGTGGTCAGGTAAATACATTGTATATAACTGTTAATGTTGCTGGACCCCAGGAAGAGTAGCTGATGCCTTAAACTAATGGGGATCCATAATAACCCCAGGAAGAGTAGCTGCTGCCTTGGCAGGAACTAATGGGGATCCATAATAAACCCCAGGAAGAGTAGCTGCTGCCTTAGCAGGAACTAATGGGGATCCATAATAAACCCCAGGAAGAGTAGCTGCTGCCTTGGGAGGAACTAATGGGGATCCATAATAAACCCCAGGAAGAGTAGCTGCTGCCTTGGGAGGAACTAATGGGGATCCATAATAAACCCCAGGAAGAGTAGCTGCTGTCTTGGCAGGAACTAATGGGGATCCTTATTGAATACAAATACAAACAAACTGGCACCCTGTTCCCTATATACTGTAGTGTACCCTATTCCCTATATACTGTAGTGTACCCTATTCCCTATATACTGTAGTGTACCCTATTCCCTATATACTGTAGTGTACCATTTTCCCTATATACTGTCCTATCTACTGTAGTGTACCCTATTCCCTATATACTGCAGTGTACCCTATTCCCTATATACTGTAGTGTACCCTATTCCTTATATACTGTCCTATATACTGTAGTGTACCCTATTCCCTATATACTGTAGTGTACCCTATTCCCTATATACTGTCCTATATACTGTAGTGTACCCTATTCCCTATATACTGTAGTGTACCCTATTCCCTATATAATGTAGTGTACCCTATTCCCTATATACTGTCCTATATACTGTAGTGCACCCTATTCCCTATATACTGTAGTGTAGCCTATTCCCTATATACTGTCCTATATACTGTAGTGTACCCTATTCCCTATATACTGTAGTGTAGCCTATTCCCTATATACTGTCCTATATACTGTAGTGTACCCTATTCCCTATATACTGCAGTGTACCCTATTCCCTATATACTGTCCTATATAATGTAGTGAACCCTATTCCCTATATAATGTAGTGTACCCTATTCCCTTATATACTGTCCTATATAATGTAGTGTACCCTATTCCCTATATACTGTAGTGTACCCTATTCCCTATATAATGTAGTGTACCCTATTCCCTATATACTGTCATATATACTGTAGTGTACCCTATTCCCTATATACTGTAGTGTACCCTATTCCCTATATACTGTAGTGTACCCTATTCCCTATATACTGTAGTGCACCCTATTCCCTATATACTGTAGTGCACCCTATTCCCTATATACTGCAGTGTACCCTATTCCCTATATACTGTAGTGCACCCTATTCCCTATATACTGTCCTATATACTGTAGTGTACCCTATTCCCTATATACTGTACTGTACCCTATTCCCTATATACTGTCATATATACTGTAGTGTACCCTATTCCCTATATACTGTAGTGTACCCTATTCCCTATATAGTGTCATATATACTGTAGTGTACCCTATTCCCTATATACTGTAGTGTACCCTATTCCCTATATACTGTAGTGTACCCTATTCCCTATATACTGTACTGTACCCTATTCCCTATATACTGTCATATATACTGTAGTGTACCCTATTCCCTATATACTGTAGTGTACCCTATTCCCTATATACTGTCATATATACTGTAGTGTACCCTATTCCCTATATACTGTAGTGTACCCTATTCCCTATATACTGTAGTGTACCCTATTCCCTATATACTGTAGTGTACCCTATTCCCTATATACTGTAGTGTACCCTATTCCCTATATACTGTCCTATATACTGTACTGTACCCTATTCCCTATATACTGTAGTGTACCCTATTCCCTATATACTGTAGAGTACCCTATTCCCTAAATACTGTCCTATATACTGTAGTGTACCCTATTCCCTATATACTGTAGTGTACCCTATTCCCTATATACTGTAGTGTACCCTATTCCCTATATACTGTAGTGCACCCTATTCCCTATATACTGTAGTGTACCCTATTCCCTATATACTGTAGTGTACCCTATTCCCTAAATACTGTCCTATATACTGTAGTGTACCCTATTCCCTATATACTGTAGTGTACCCTATTCCCTATATACTGTCCTATATACTGTAGTGTACCCTATTCCCTATATACTGTAGTGTACCCTATTCCCTATATACTGTCATATATACTGTAGTGTACCCTATTCCCTATATACTGTAGTGTACCCTATTCCCTATATACTGTAGTGTACCCTATTCCCTATATACTGTCATATATACTGTAGTGTACCCTATTCCCTATATACTGTAGTGTACCCTATTCCCTATATACTGTAGTGTACCCTATTCCCTATATACTGTACTGTACCCTATTCCCTATATACTGTCATATATACTGTAGTGTACCCTATTCCCTATATACTGTAGTGTACCCTATTCCCTATATACTGTCCTATATACTGTAGTGTACCCTATTCCCTATATACTGTAGTGTACCCTATTCCCTATATACTGTAGTGTACCCTATTCCCTATATACTGTAGTGTACCATTTTCCCTATATACTGTCCTATCTACTGTAGTGTACCCTATTCCCTATATACTGCAGTGTACCCTATTCCCTATATACTGTAGTGTACCCTATTCCTTATATACTGTCCTATATACTGTAGTGTACCCTATTCCCTATATACTGTAGTGTACCCTATTCCCTATATACTGTCCTATATACTGTAGTGTACCCTATTCCCTATATAATGTAGTGTACCCTATTCCCTATATACTGTCCTATATACTGTAGTGCACCCTATTCCCTATATACTGTAGTGTAGCCTATTCCCTATATACTGTCCTATATACTGTAGTGTACCCTATTCCCTATATACTGTAGTGTAGCCTATTCCCTATATACTGTCCTATATACTGTAGTGTACCCTATTCCCTATATACTGCAGTGTACCCTATTCCCTATATACTGTCCTATATAATGTAGTGAACCCTAATCCCTATATAATGTAGTGTACCCTATTCCCTTATATACTGTCCTATATAATGTAGTGTACCCTATTCCCTATATACTGTAGTGTACCCTATTCCCTATATAATGTAGTGTACCCTATTCCCTATATACTGTCATATATACTGTAGTGTACCCTATTCCCTATATACTGTAGTGTACCCTATTCCCTATATACTGTAGTGTACCCTATTCCCTATATACTGTAGTGCACCCTATTCCCTATATACTGTAGTGCACCCTATTCCCTATATACTGTAGTGTACCCTATTCCCTATATACTGTAGTGCACCCTATTCCCTATATACTGTCCTATATACTGTAGTGTACCCTATTCCCTATATACTGTACTGTACCCTATTCCCTATATACTGTCATATATACTGTAGTGTACCCTATTCCCTATATACTGTACTGTACCCTATTCCCTATATACTGTCATATATACTGTAGTGTACCCTATTCCCTATATACTGTAGTGTACCCTATTCCCTATATACTGTCATATATACTGTAGTGTACCCTATTCCCTATATACTGTAGTGTACCATATTCCCTATATACTGTAGTGTACCCTATTCCCTATATACTGTAGTGTACCCTATTCCCTATATACTGTCCTATATACTGTACTGTACCCTATTCCCTATATACTGTAGTGTACCCTATTCCCTATATACTGTAGAGTACCCTATTCCCTAAATACTGTCCTATATACTGTAGTGTACCCTATTCCCTATATACTGTAGTGTACCCTATTCCCTATATACTGTAGTGCACCCTATTCCCTATATACTGTAGTGTACCCTATTCCCTATATACTGTAGTGTACCCTATTCCCTAAATACTGTCCTATATACTGTAGTGTACCCTATTCCCTATATACTGTAGTGTACCCTATTCCCTATATACTGTCCTATATACTGTAGTGTACCCTATTCCCTATATACTGTAGTGTACCCTATTCCCTATATACTGTCATATATACTGTAGTGTACGCTATTCCCTATATACTGTAGTGTACCCTATTCCCTATATACTGTAGTGTACTATTCCCTATATACTGTCATATATACTGTAGTGTACCCTATTCCCTATATACTGTAGTGTACCCTATTCCCTATATACTGTAGTGTACCCTATTCCCTATATACTGTACTGTACCCTATTCCCTATATACTGTCATATATACTGTAGTGTACCCTATTCCCTATATACTGTAGTGTACCCTATTCCCTATATACTGTCCTATATACTGTAGTGTACCCTATTCCCTATATACTGTAGTGTACCCTATTCCCTATATACTGTAGTGTACCCTATTCCCTATATAATGTAGTGTACCCTATTCCCTGTATACTGTCCTATATACTGTAGTGTACCCTATTCCCTATATACTGTAGTGTACCCTATTCCCTATATAATGTAGTGTACCCTATTCCCTATATAATGTAGTGTACCCTATTCCCTATATAATGTAGTGTACCCTATTCCCTATATACTGTCATATATACTGTAGTGTACCCTATTCCCTATATACTGTAGTGTACCCTATTCCCTATATACTGTAGTGTACCCTATTCCGTATATACTGTAGTGTACCCTATTCCCTATATACTGTACTGTACCCTATTTCCTATATACTGTAGTGTACCCTATTCCCTATATAATGTAGTGTACCCTATTCCCTATATACTGTCCTATATACTGTAGTGTACCCTATTCCCTATATACTGTAGTGCACCCTATTCCCTATATAATGTAGTGTACCCTATTCCCTATATACTGTCCTATATACTGTAGTGTACCCTATTCCCTATATACTGTAGTGTACCCTATTCCCTATATAATGTAGTGTACCCTATTCCCTATATACTGTCCTATATACTGTAGTGTACCCTATTCCCTATATACAGTAGTGTACCCTATTCCCTATATACTGTAGTGTACCCTATTCCCTATATAATGTAGTGTACCCTATTCCCTATATACTGTCCTATATACTGTAGTGTACCCTATTCCCTATATACTGTAGTGTACCCTATTCCCTATATTTTGTAGTGTACCCTATTCCCTATATACTGTCCTATATACTGTAGTGTACCCTATTCCCTATATACTGTAGTGTACCCTATTCCCTATATAATGTAGTGTACCCTATTCCCTATATAATGTAGTGTACCCTATTCCCTATATAATGTAGTGTACCCTATTCCCTATATACTGTCATATATACTGTAGTGTACCCTATTCCCTATATACTGTAGTGTACCCTATTCCCTATATACTGTAGTGTACCCTATTCCCTATATACTGTAGTGTACCCTATTCCCTATATACTGTCATATATACTGTAGTGTACCCTATTCCCTATATACTGTCATATATACTGTAGTGTACCCTATTCCCTATATACTGTAGTGTACCCTATTCCCTATATACTGTCCTATATACTGTAGTGTACCCTATTCCCTATATACTGTAGTGTACCCTATTCCCTATATACTGTAGTGTACCCTATTCCCTATATACTGTAGTGTACCATTTTCCCTATATACTGTCCTATCTACTGTAGTGTACCCTATTCCCTATATACTGCAGTGTACCCTATTCCCTATATACTGTAGTGTACCCTATTCCTTATATACTGTCCTATATACTGTAGTGTACCCTATTCCCTATATACTGTAGTGTACCCTATTCCCTATATACTGTCCTATATACTGTAGTGTACCCTATTCCCTATATAATGTAGTGTACCCTATTCCCTATATACTGTCCTATATACTGTAGTGCACCCTATTCCCTATATACTGTAGTGTAGCCTATTCCCTATATACTGTCCTATATACTGTAGTGTACCCTATTCCCTATATACTGTAGTGTAGCCTATTCCCTATATACTGTCCTATATACTGTAGTGTACCCTATTCCCTATATACTGCAGTGTACCCTATTCCCTATATACTGTCCTATATAATGTAGTGAACCCTAATCCCTATATAATGTAGTGTACCCTATTCCCTTATATACTGTCCTATATAATGTAGTGTACCCTATTCCCTATATACTGTAGTGTACCCTATTCCCTATATAATGTAGTGTACCCTATTCCCTATATACTGTCATATATACTGTAGTGTACCCTATTCCCTATATACTGTAGTGTACCCTATTCCCTATATACTGTAGTGTACCCTATTCCCTATATACTGTAGTGCACCCTATTCCCTATATACTGTAGTGCACCCTATTCCCTATATACTGTAGTGTACCCTATTCCCTATATACTGTAGTGCACCCTATTCCCTATATACTGTCCTATATACTGTAGTGTACCCTATTCCCTATATACTGTACTGTACCCTATTCCCTATATACTGTCATATATACTGTAGTGTACCCTATTCCCTATATACTGTACTGTACCCTATTCCCTATATACTGTCATATATACTGTAGTGTACCCTATTCCCTATATACTGTAGTGTACCCTATTCCCTATATACTGTCATATATACTGTAGTGTACCCTATTCCCTATATACTGTAGTGTACCATATTCCCTATATACTGTAGTGTACCCTATTCCCTATATACTGTAGTGTACCCTATTCCCTATATACTGTCCTATATACTGTACTGTACCCTATTCCCTATATACTGTAGTGTACCCTATTCCCTATATACTGTAGAGTACCCTATTCCCTAAATACTGTCCTATATACTGTAGTGTACCCTATTCCCTATATACTGTAGTGTACCCTATTCCCTATATACTGTAGTGCACCCTATTCCCTATATACTGTAGTGTACCCTATTCCCTATATACTGTAGTGTACCCTATTCCCTAAATACTGTCCTATATACTGTAGTGTACCCTATTCCCTATATACTGTAGTGTACCCTATTCCCTATTTACTGTCCTATATACTGTAGTGTACCCTATTCCCTATATACTGTAGTGTACCCTATTCCCTATATACTGTCATATATACTGTAGTGTACGCTATTCCCTATATACTGTAGTGTACCCTATTCCCTATATACTGTAGTGTACCCTATTCCCTATATACTGTCATATATACTGTAGTGTACCCTATTCCCTATATACTGTAGTGTACCCTATTCCCTATATACTGTAGTGTACCCTATTCCCTATATACTGTACTGTACCCTATTCCCTATATACTGTCATATATACTGTAGTGTACCCTATTCCCTATATACTGTAGTGTACCCTATTCCCTATATACTGTCCTATATACTGTAGTGTACCCTATTCCCTATATACTGTAGTGTACCCTATTCCCTATATACTGTAGTGTACCCTATTCCCTATATAATGTAGTGTACCCTATTCCCTGTATACTGTCCTATATACTGTAGTGTACCCTATTCCCTATATACTGTAGTGTACCCTATTCCCTATATAATGTAGTGTACCCTATTCCCTATATAATGTAGTGTACCCTATTCCCTATATAATGTAGTGTACCCTATTCCCTATATACTGTCATATATACTGTAGTGTACCCTATTCCCTATATACTGTAGTGTACCCTATTCCCTATATACTGTAGTGTACCCTATTCCGTATATACTGTAGTGTACCCTATTCCCTATATACTGTACTGTACCCTATTTCCTATATACTGTAGTGTACCCTATTCCCTATATAATGTAGTGTACCCTATTCCCTATATACTGTCCTATATACTGTAGTGTACCCTATTCCCTATATACTGTAGTGCACCCTATTCCCTATATAATGTAGTGTACCCTATTCCCTATATACTGTCCTATATACTGTAGTGTACCCTATTCCCTATATACTGTAGTGTACCCTATTCCCTATATAATGTAGTGTACCCTATTCCTATATACTGTCCTATATACTGTAGTGTACCCTATTCCCTATATACAGTAGTGTACCCTATTCCCTATATACTGTAGTGTACCCTATTCCCTATATAATGTAGTGTACCCTATTCCCTATATACTGTCCTATATACTGTAGTGTACCCTATTCCCTATATACTGTAGTGTACCCTATTCCCTATATTTTGTAGTGTACCCTATTCCCTATATACTGTCCTATATACTGTAGTGTACCCTATTCCCTATATACTGTAGTGTACCCTATTCCCTATATAATGTAGTGTACCCTATTCCCTATATAATGTAGTGTACCCTATTCCCTATATAATGTAGTGTACCCTATTCCCTATATACTGTCATATATACTGTAGTGTACCCTATTCCCTATATACTGTAGTGTACCCTATTCCCTATATACTGTAGTGTACCCTATTCCCTATATACTGTAGTGTACCCTATTCCCTATATACTGTCATATATACTGTAGTGTACCCTATTCCCTATATACTGTCATATATACTGTAGTGTACCCTATTCCCTATATACTGTAGTGTACCCTATTCCCTATATACTGTACTGTACCCTATTCCCTATATACTGTAGTGTACCCTATATAATGTAGTGTACCCTATTCCCTATATACTGTCCTATATACTGTAGTGTACCCTATTCCCTATATACTGTAGTGTACCCTATTCCCTATATAATGTAGTGTACCCTATTCCCTATATAATGTAGTGTACCCTATTCCCTATATACTGTCTTATATACTGTTGTGCACTACTGTTGACCAGAGAGAGAGAGAGAGAGAGAGAGAGACTAGATCCCTCTGGGAGAGAGAGAGAGAGAGAGAGAGAGAGAGAGAGACTAGATCCCTCTGGGAGAGAGAGAGAGAGAGAGAGAGAGAGAGAGAGAGAGAGAGAGAGAGAGAGAGAGAGACTTTTTGACTTTTTGTCTTTCTTTACTGAAACATTCTCATTTCATAAAACCAAAAATACATCCTGTAATGCATACATGTACCATACTCGCCTTTCCAGCAACCACATGGTACAAACCAACATCACAATACTCAAGACAATACCCACTCCTACAACCGTATATCCAAAACATCTTCCCCAGCTATACAGACAGCCCCCCCAACACACCATATCTCCTGAAACATCTCCACACTTTTTATCATTTTATAGAACTCAAACTCAACCCTAAGGCGCGCAGAGACCATCCCATTAAACACTAGTAAAGGGTCTGTCATCCCCCCACCTTTGACCCTGTTCCTCCTTGTTAGCCAAATAGCTAACTTTGCCTGAGCAAACAGAAAATTCAACAAAACACATTTTTCCTTCTCCTTACTTGAATACCTGTATCCCATTATGAACACCCCAACAGTAAAGACCACCCCCAACCTCTCACACAGACATTCCAACAGAGACATTAATGGCATTAATCTGGTGCACACAGAAAACACATGAATCACAGTTTCTTTCATTTTACAGAAAGGACACTCCTGCCCGACTCCCGGTTCAACCCGTGCCAACCAGCTGTTAGTGGCCAGGGCTCCATGTAGAACCCTCCACTGGAGGTCCCCTGACCTCTTTGGTACTGGGGGTTTGTAAAGCCCCCTCCATCTAAAACCCACCATACTCTCCACCCCACATACCCCCTGCCACTGATGTGCCTTCACTCCTGTTAGGCTGCTAATGTTCCTCACCTTAACACAGAGGTTGTAGAGGGCTTTACCTCCCACCCCTTCAAACTCCCCCAGGCTCGGAGTGTTAAAATCTAACAAATCCTCCAGACCCCCTTGCCAGTCTCCAGTTTCTGCCGTCACCTGCAGTGGCGGAAACATTGGTGGCCCTTCTCCCTTTGGCTGCTCAAACATCCCCCTTACCGGCTCAGACAGTGCCTCCTGGACATCCTCCAGGAATCTCTCCAGCAGCCTAAGAGACGTTATTCCTGTTTGCTGTGCCAAGACTTCCGGGCTTTTCCACCCCTCCTCTCCCAGCAGTCTCAGGTCACCCAGCCTTTTTACACCCCCTGCCATCAGTTGCCTCTGCAGGGTGGCCGACTGAACCGATCTCAAAGGGATGGCTGGGTTGTGGAAGATAGGCTCCTCCCACACCCACAGCCCAGGCTCCACACCCCCTTCTCGTGTGGGCCTTAGCAGCTGCCAGGCCCTCAGCGCCGCAGAGTAAAAGTCTGAGAGACCTGCTGTACTCAGCCTCTCCAGCTTCATGAGGAACAGCTGCCGGTCCAACCCTAAATCTCCAGCTCTCCTCAGCAGCGCGCATGCTGGTTCCCTCCAGCCGACATCAGTATGGTACAGCAGTCTCTGCACCGCCTTTAGCCGGAAAGCAGCCATCCTGCTCTCCAGTTCCACCAGGCCCTGTCCTCCTTCATGGACGGTCATATACAACACTGCCGCCCTCAGCCAGTGATGGCCCGACCAGAAGAAGTCCACCAGCTTGCGTTGCAGGTCTGCGAGCAGACCGGCGGGGGGGTTGAGGACAGCCAGTTTATGCCACAGGGAGGATGCCACCAGGTTGTTAATTATCAGCACCCTCCCTCTATATGACACTTGGGACAGGAGCCACCTCCACCTGGCCAGTCTTGACACCACTTCCTGTGACAGCCCCTCCCAGTTCTTCCTGACCCACCTCTCCGAGCCCAGGTACAACCCCAACACTTTAAGCCCTTCACAACCCCACTGCAAACCCCCTGGAAGCAGAGGAGGAGCGCTATCCCCCATGCCCCCATATAACAGAGCTTTGCTCTTGCCCCAGTTTACCTTAGCTGATGAAGCTCCCTCGTACACCCTCAGACTGGTCTCCAGTGCCTGCATATCTTGGCCATCCCTGACCATCACAGAGACATCATCTGCATATGCTGACACTGCTATGCCTGTCACCATTTCCATGCCTGTCCAGCACACTCCCTGCAATCTCCTGCGTAGCAGTCCTAAAAAAAGGCTCAATGGCTAGTGTGTATAACTGCCCAGATAGAGGGCATCCTTGTCTAATGCCCCGTCTCACCCAGACCGGCCTACTGAGCCCCCCCTCCCACCTTGACCATGCATGACGCCCCAGCATACAACAGCTTCACACAGGTCAAAAAACTCCTCCCAAACCCAAACACAGACATCACATTAAACAGATATTCATGGTCCACTCTGTCAAAAGCCTTCTCTTGATCTAAAGAGACCAGTCCAAAGTTCACATTAGAACCTCTCGACAAGTCCAACATGTCCCTAATTAAGAACAGGTTGTCCGTGATTGAGTGTCCCGGTACACAATATGTTTGGTCCTTATGTACTATCGAGTCCAAGTGGGACTTCAGTCTGTTAGAGAAGACCTTGGCAAGTCCGCACAGAGCAATGCCACAGGCCTCCAGTTCTTAAGTTCCCACAAGTCCCCTTTTTTGGGCAGGAGAGTCAGAGCCGCCCGACGGCAGCTCATCGGCAACTCTCCTACCCCGACGCATTCACGCAACACGCAAAAGAAGTCCTGTCCAATTATTCCCCAGAATTTTTTATAAAACTCCACTGGGAGTCCATCAACCCCCGGTGCACGACCGGGGGACATCTGGGTTACGGCCTCTGCCAGTTCATGGGACAACAGAGGAACGTCCAAATCATCCCTCTGTGCCAGAGAGAGTTTAGGGGAGTCCTGTGAACAAAACCTGAGCACTCATAGGATCACACTCTTCTGCCCTACACAACTCAGTATAAAACTCCACAGTCCGCTCCCGCATCTCACCCACCACAGAGGTCACCCGCCCATCCGACAGCCGTAGACAATGCATACCTTTGGTTTCACTGCTCTGTCTTTCCAAACCAAAGAAGAAGGAGCTGGGAGCATCCATCTCCTTGAGCATGGAGAACCTAGCTCTTACAAGTGCTCCCTTTGCTTTAACCTGGAAAAAACTGCCCAGGTCCCTGCGTAATTCAGCTAAATTAGCCTGGAGGCCTACATTGCCTTGCCCCACCATCTCTACCTCCATCTCACTAATACTACGCTCGAGTTCCCCCAATACTCTCCTAGCCTCTGAGGATGAGAGAGCTGTGTACTGTTGACAGAAGAGCCGAATTTGGACTTTCCCCACATCCCACCATTGGCTCAGAGACTCATACTCCTCTCTTCGCTGCCTCCACCTTTCCCAGAAGGTCTGGAAACCTGCGCAAAAAGTGGCATCTTGTAAGAGCTTTACATTGAATTTCCAATAGGATGCCTGCCGGGGCCCTGGTGAAATAGACAGCCGAGCCATGGTTATGTGATGATCGGAAAACCCCACTGGGAGAATGGTAGCGCCCAACAGCCTATTGCTCCGATTCCTAGACATATAAAACCGATCAAGTCGGGCTGCACTCACCCTAGCCCCAAAAACCTTCACCCATGTGTACTGTCTTGTGTTCGGATGTTTAGTTCTCCAAACATCCACTAGATCGAACTGATTAATAATATCCCTTAACACTCCCACTGACACTGAATGAGGCTCTTCCCCATTTCTGTCTTTTGTAAAATCCATTGTGCAGTTCCAGTCCCCTCCGACCACCAGCGTCTCCTCAGGCGCTACCTGTGAGAGTTCCTTTCTAAGACTCCCAAATAGAACCCCTCTTTCTCTCCCTGTGTTAGGCGCATACACATTTATAAAGACAAAAACCATGTTGTTAATTTCTGCTTTAACAACAAGGAGCCTACCCTTACACACCTCCTTTGAGGAGCAAATTTTTACAGACAGACCCGGTGCAAAAGGACTGCCACTCCTGCACTAAGATTTGTCCCATGGCTCAACACACTTGCCCCTTTCACCAGAGCCCCCAATCGACTTCATTCACCACATCACTATGTGTCTCCTGCAGAAACAACACCTGTACTTTTTTTTTGTTTTACATATTCACCCAACACACTCCTCTTTCCCGCATCTCTGGCGCCATTTATATTGAGCGAGCCTACCCGTAGAGTCTCCATAAGAAGTGGGAGAAAAGCCAGCAGAGAAAAAGACCAATAGCAAAGCTCAAAAGTCCCAGTGTCAGAAAAGAAAGTATACATCTAAACAGTGTCTGAAGGTAAACCCTTACGCACTGTAGTGACCCACTTCCTCAACCTAAACCGTTTCCTGGGTGAGAGGACACCATGCCCCTCATTTTTCACAGCATGTTGTACTGATCGTACAAACTTTCTTGAATCAGGGAAAAAAGCCTCAAGATTAACTTTTTTCCCCTTGGTCTCATTCAGGAACCTTGTCAGTTCTCTCAACGTGTACTTAGACCCCTCTGCTTGACTGGCTGTCAGCTCCGGGCCTATTGAAGAGGAGTCTGAAAAAAATATCTCCTCATCCTCTTCCTCAGACTCACTTTCCTCCTCATCTCTATCTCCCACCCTGACCACCTGCTCTTCCTCTCTGGTCATGGCATCCCCCACAGCAACAGGCAAGATTTCCATTGTACCTTTAACCACACCCTTTTTCCTTTTCCGCTTGGCACCCTCCTCCTCCCCCCCTAGTCTCTTACACTTCCCCACTATACTCTCCTCATCCACTAGCATAACCTGACTAGACCTAGCATCCTCTACACCACCCTCCATAGCATGACTAGGCCCAGCATCATTTACACCATCCTCCATATCATAGCTAAGCCCAGCCTCAGCTACCCCACCATCTCTAGCCTGACTAGGCTTAGCCTCCACTACCCCACCATCTCTAGCCTGACTAGACCCAGCCTCCGCTACACCACCATCTCTAGCCTGACTAGACCCAGCCTCCACTACACCACCATCTCTAGTCTGACTAGACCCAGCCTCCTCTACCCCACCATCTCTTGCCTTACTAGACCCAGCCTCAGCTACCCCACCATCCCTGGTATGACTAGGCCCAGCCTCTGCTGTCTGCATCTCATTTCCCCCTGCACTTTGACCTCGATTTCCCCCACCGGCGCTTGTACCCTCACTTTGTCTACGGCCTTTATGTGGGCACGCAAAGCTCTTATGCCCCAAATCCCCACACTCAAAACACCGTAGACTGTCTGTGCTGGCAAACCCTGCATAGAGCCCCTCCCCATGCCTCACTTTAAAATGCACATTTAACTGTTGCTCATTGTTGTTCAGAAACATAAACACTTGCCTCCGGAACGAAACAACGTGCTTAACAGCAGCTGCCTGAAAACCTGCCGACACGAAACCCGCTAGCAAACTTACCAAAACGACTCAGCTCTTTCCTGATTTGATCGTCCGTAATAAACTGAGGTAAATTTGCAACAACTACTCTTGTCGAAGGGGTAGAAAGAGGTAAAACTGGCACCAACACATCCCTTACAAATATTCCGCTAGCAATTAGCCTACCAACCAAATTTTCTCTTTTCATGAACACCACCACCGCTTTGTTCATTCTAGAAGCAGAATGTATAAATTCAGCTCCTACCTGTTCGCCGACCGCGAGCAGAACCTCCTCCACCTTAACTCCATTCTCAGGAACACACCTGAATCCATGCCGTATCGACAGCGTCTCCTCCACGCTAGGCTGAGAAGCCATCGCGCATACCACACCTTGCAAACCCCAGAAACCTTACTCTGTCCTCTTCCACCCTAACTCTGAAAGAAACCGGTGGATACCGCTAAAACAAATATTGCATTAACCCTCCACCATAGAAAATAAAATGTAAGAAAAAGATCAAGAAAAGAGTCTAGAAAGTTAGTTAGGACAGAGTCCTCCGCACCAAACACTCAAACTCCAAAAAACTCCCAGCATGCACACAGAGAGAGAGAGAGCGAGAGAGAGAGAGACTAGATCCCTCTGGGAGAGAGAGAGAGAGAGCAAGAGACTAGAGCCCCCTGGGAGGAGAGAGAGAGAGAGAGAGAGAGAGAGAGAGGAGAGAGAGAGAGAGAGAGAGAGAGAGAGAGAGAGAGAGAGAGAGAGAGAGAGAGAGAGAGAGAGAGAGAGAGAGAGAGAGAGAGAGATCCCTCTGGGAGAGAGAGAGAGATACAGACAGAGGGAGAGAGATTTGGGATGCAGGTTGGCATTTATTTGGATGACTCATGTATTGGAGGCAAATTAGCAGGGTAGTCACGAGCTGGCAAAGCCACAAAGTCATTTCATTTTAAACCTAACCCTAACCTAACCCTACTGCTTACCTTATGCCTAACACTAACCATCATTTCAAGGGCATTTTTTGGTTTTCATAAATTCTACGTTTTTTTAGCACATTTTGACTTTGCCCGCCGGCCCATCTAGTGGAAATCGATCAGCTCTGCTTCTCTGCCTCCAGGACAAGATTCATCCCAATAAACGTCAACCTGCATTTGGGATTCGTTTCCTTTGCCCTCTAAACTGGTCACAGGTCAAATTAACCAAAGTAATCTATACATGTACATGTTAGTCTGACGGAGAGGAAGCATAACAGCCGTGAGATGATTCCATTTTAATCTATTTCCACAGGTAATGAATGTTTAGTGATTCATTCACAATGTACTACCACTCTAGGGACGTATAATTTTAACTTAAACCCACGTCATTTGTCCGATCAATATTTTGTAGAGGTAATTTAACAGATAGGGCAGTTAGATAGGGGTGAAGCAAGGACATACTCATCGCAAACAGATGCTCGTAACTACTGAATAGTCTAGCAGGGAATTTCCCTCCCATATAGTGTATTCAATTCAAGTTACTATGTACAGTTGAAGTCGGAAGTTTACATACACCTTAGAACAAATACATTTAAACTCAGTTTTTCAACATTGCTGACATTTAATCCTATGTAAAAATGCCCTGTCTTTGGTCAGTAAGGATCACCACTTTATTTTAAGAATGTGAAATGTCAGAATAATAGTAGAGAGAATAATTTGTTTCAGTTTTTATTTTTTTCAACACATTCCCAGTGGGTCAGAAGTTTACATACACTCAATTAGTATTTGGTAGCATTGCCTTTAAATTGTTTAACTTGGGTCAAATGTTTCAGGTAGCTTTCCACAAGCTTCCCACAATAAGTTGGGTGAATTTTGGCCCATTCACTCCTGACAGAGCTGGTGTAACTGAGTCAGGTTTGTAGGCCTCCTTGCTCGCACGCACTTTTTTTTTTTTGGGGGGGATTGAGGTCAGGGCTTTGTGATGGCCACTCCAATACCTTGACTTTGTTGTCCTTAAGCCATTTTGCCACAACTTTGGAAGTGTGCTTGGGGTCATTGTCCATTTGGAAGACCCATTTGCGACCAAGCTTTAACTTCCCGACTGATGTCTTGAGATGTTGCTTCAATATATCCACATAATTCTCCTCCCTCATGATGCCATATATTTTGTGAAGTGCACCAGTCCCTCCTGCAGCAAAGCACCCCCACAGCATGATGCTGCCACCGCCGTGCTTCACTGTTGGGATGGTGTTCTTCGGCTTGCAAGCCTCCCCTTTTCGTCCAAACATAACGATGGTCATTATGGCCAAACAGTTCTATTTTTGTTTCATCAGACCAGAGGACATTTCTCCGATAAGTACGATCTTTGTCCCCATGTGCAGTTGCAAACCGTAGTCTGGCTTTTTTGTGGCGGTTTTGGAGCAGTGGCTTCTTCCTTGCGAGCAGCCTTTCAGGTTATGTCAATATAGGACTCGTTTTACTGTGGATATAGATACTTTGGTACCTGTTTCCTCCAGCATCTTCACAAGGTCCTTTGCTGTTGTTCTGGGATTGATTTGCACTTTTCACACCAAAGTACGTTAATCTCTAGGAGACAGAACGCGTCTCCTTCCTAAGAGGTATGACGGCAGCGTGGCCCCATGGTGTTAATACTTGCGTACTATTGTTTGTACAGATGAATGTGGTATCTTCAGGCGTTTGGAAATTGCTCCCAAGGATGAACCAGATTTGTGGAGGTCTACAGTTTTTTCTGAGGTCTTGGCTGATTTCTTTTGATTTTCCCATGATGTCAAGCAAAGAGGCACTGAGTTTGAAGGTAGGCCTTGAAATACATCCACAGGAACACCTCCAATTGACTCAAATTATGTCAATTAGCCTATCAGAAGCTTCTAAAGCCATGACATAATTTTCTGGAATTTTCCAAGCTGTTTAAAGGCTCAGTCAACTTAGTGTATGTAAACTTCTGACCCACTGGAATTGTGATACAATGAATTATAAGTGAAATAATCTGTCTGTAAAGAATTGTTGGAAAAATGACTTGTGTCATGTACAAAGTAGATGTCCTAACTGACTTGCCAAAACTATAGTTTGTTAACAAGAAATGTGTGGAGTGGTTGAAAAATGAGTTTTAATGACTCCAACACAAGTGTATGTAAACTTCAACTTCAATGGTATGTGTATATATAAATGCATATATATTTATATCAAGCCCCATCATGATCACTGCACATAACCAAATGTCATGTAAATTGCTCAAGCAAAATGTTGTGTGTTTGAAAATACTGATTCATAGCATCAGGAAGCTGGTTGTTGTAAATCGACCAATCAAACACCACCCCTTCTCTCTCTCTCTCTCTCTCTCTGTCTGTCTATCTGAGGCCACTGCTAGGTTCTCTTAAACAGAGCTAGGAGCTGCTCTCTGTGGGGACAAATGGGTGACACACTGATCGAAAGACCCATCCTCCCATCTCTCTCTCTCCTTCATTGGGAGCCTGAGAGCGACAACGGGATAGAGGAAAGTGACAGAGATGGACGTGACAGTGGAGGAGGGTGACTGAGAGAGACATGCACAATGGGAAGATGGAGGGGAGAGAGAAAGAGATGGGAGAGAGAGATGGAGTAGAGAGAGAGAGATGGAGGGAGAGAGAGAGAGAGAGAGATGGAGTAGAGAGAGAGAGAGATGGAGGGAGAGAGAGAGAGAGAGATGGAGGGAGAGAGAGATGGGGAGATGGAGGGAGAGAGATGGAGCAGAGAGAAAGAGAGATGGAGGGAGAGAGAGAGAGAGATGGGTAGAGAGAAAGAGAGAGATGGAGGGAGAGAGAGAGAGATGGAGTAGAGAGAAAGAGAGATGGAGGGAGAGAGAGAGAGAGATGGAGTAAGAGAGAGAGAGATGGAGGGAGAGAGAGATTGAGTAGAGAGAGAGGTGGAGGGAGAGAGAGGGAGAGATGGAGTAGAGAGAGAGAGATGGAGGAGAGGAGAGAGAGAGATGGAGTAGAGAGAGAGATGGAGGAAGAGAGAGAGATGGAGCAGGAGAGAGAGAGAGATGGAGTAGAGAGAGAGATGGAGTAAGAGAGAGAGAGAGAGATGGAGCAGAGAGAGATGGAGGGAGAGAGAGATAGTGTCACAGTCACAGACAGCGGAGGCAGAACAGGAGGATGATGAAGAGGATCATGTAGGTTAGTGACATGTTGCTATTTGAGAACACAGGCCAGGCCAAACCAGGTTTCCTTTCTCTTCTGTACAACCTGGATGATCTCAGTGGCTACTTTCTATACCTATCCATACCCCAGTCAGTCCTACCATATCCTCTGACTTCTGGCTATGTGTATTTATACTGAGCTTACTATTACTGTTGATATTGGTCAATTATTATTCTGTTCTGATGAATATTTATGAAGATTGATTTACCATGATAATATATCTATTCCATACAGTACAAAGCCACAGTAATATAATGTCATTCTGTCATTTCTTAGATTCAAAGAGGACTGTTTAACTTAGCTAAAGGGGCATAATATTCATTCATTCATTAATTTCTAATTTCTATTAATTTCACCAGGTTGCAGAGTAATCCCTGTGCCTGCCTTTCATTAACTGGAATTTTAGGCTGCGTTCCAAATGGAACCCTATTCCACTAGTTTTGACCAGAGCCCTATGGAACCCTATTATGTATATATAGTGCAGTAGTTTTGACCAGAGCCCTATGGGGAATAGAGTGTGATTTGGGATGCAGACCCTGTCTGTCTGGTATTCTCTGTATGTATTGAAGCATGCCTGATTAGTTTTAAAACACCCCTCTTTCAAGTGGCTGTGTCAGTCTAATGCTTACTGTACAGCAGGCAGCTGGAAATGACAGCTTGTCTTCGTCAGCCTGTTCTCTCAGCGCTCCCATGGCTCGCCCTGGTCATTGTGTTGAAGGGAGGGAGGGAGGGACAGAGAGAGAGAGACAGAGAGAGAGAGAGAGAGAGAGAGGAGCAATCACTTTTTCTTGCTGGCATATAGCAGCTCTATGTCTGAGACACACTGAGATTTACTGTCTGTCTGTGAGACTCTCTGAACCTTCCACTTCCACCCTGGCTACATTAATATTTTAGTACCCAGGTTAGGGGTGTCAGAGCTGGGGTGGAGGGTGGACTCGGTTGGGGAATGTGCCAGGCAGAAAGGGGACATGGAAGTTGTCTTTAATATGCTATATTATGATCTTTTTTTAATTTTATTTTAACAGGCAAGTCAGTTAAGAACAAATTCTTATTCTCAATGACGGCCTAGTAACGGCTGCCTTGTTCAGGGGCAGAACGACAGATTTTCCCTTGTCAGCTCGGGATTCAACCCTGCAACCTTTCGGTTACTAGTCCAATGCTCTAACCACTAGGCTAGCTGCCACCCCATCTATTATGATATGTTATGGTATGTTATGATATATTATGATATGTGATGATATGTTTTCTTATGATATGTTATGATATATTATGATATGATATATTACGATATGTTATGTTATGATATATTACGATATGTTATGTTATGATATATTATGATATGTTATGATATGATATGTTATGATATGTTATGTTATGATATATGATGATATGTTATGATATGTTATGATATATTATGATATGTTATGATATGTTATGATATATTATGATATGATATATTATGATATGTTATGTTATGATATATTATGATATGTTATGTTATGCTATATTATGATATGTTATAATATGTTATGTTATGATATGATATGTTATGATATATTATGATATATTATGATAGGGTATGATATATTATGATATATTATGATAGGGTATGATATATTATGATATGTTATGGTATATTATGATATGTTATGATATATTACGATATGTTATGATATGTTATGATATATTATGATATGGTATGATATATTATGTTATATTATGATATGTTATAATATGGTATGGTATGTTATGATATATTATGATATGTTATGATGTTTTTTCTTATGATATGTTATGATATGTTATGATATAATATATTACGATATGTTATGTTATATTACGATATGTTATGATATGTTATGTTATGATATGTTATATTATGATATATTATGATATGTTATGATATGATATGATATATTATGATATGTTATGATATGTTTTGTTATGATATATTATTATATGTTATGTTATGATATGTTATATTATGATATGATATATTATGATATGTTATGATATGTTATTATATATTATGATATGCTATGATATGTTTTGTTATGATATATTATGATATGTTTTGTTATGATATATTATTATATGTTATGTTATGATATGTTATATTATGATATGATATATTATGATATGTTATTATATATTATGATATATTATGATAGGGTATGATATATTATGATATATTATGATAGGGTATGATATATTATGATATGTTATGGTATATTATGATATGTTATGATATATTACGATATGTTATGATATGTTATTATATATTATGATATGTTATGATATGTTTTGTTATGATATATTATGATATGTTATGTTATGTTATGATATGTTATGATATGTTATGTTATGATATGTTATGATATGTTATGGTATGTTTTCTGTGTTCAACTATCATCTGTTGAACTTTGAACATCTATTTATCTCATACTGTATATCTCAGTTAGACTGTATATCTCATTTAGACTGTATATCTCAGTTAAACTGTATATCTCAGTTATATTTCTCAGTTAGAATGTAAATCTCTCATTTAGACTGTACTGTATATCTCAGTTAAACTGTGTATCTAATTTAGGCGGTATATCTCAGTTATATATCTCAGCTAGACATCATATTTAGACTACAAATGAACTCAAAAGTCAAAAACTAAAACATTTATTACACAGAATACAAGTCTTGTTTCAACGTGTTTCAATTGATGTCCACCTACATAGAGTGAGGTTAAACTCTCCGTCTCTGTGTTTGAACCCGGTTCTCCCTCAACCCTCTAATCCATCTTTAATGTGATAGATGTATACGTTTTTGGGGTTATTATTAAAATGCAGCAAGGCCCCAGCTGCCTTCCTTGAGAGAGAGAGAGAGCGAGAGAGAGAGAGAGAGCGAGAGAGAGAGAGAGAGAGAGAGAGAGAGAGAGAGAGAGAGAGAGAGAGAGAGAGAGAGAGAAAAGCGTGTCAGCGACTCTGTTCCTCTTTGTTTCCGTGTTCTGGTTGCAATATGGAACTCTGTCTGTTTATGTGTCCGTACCAATTACTACTCTGCTACTCTGGGTTCTGGCATGGCTCACTGCTGCTGTCGCTTAGAGGGTTGTTGTGTTGCTTGAATAAGTTCTGGACTATTGTAGAACCATTTAGGAATCACACTACTTCCCAATGGTACCTCCTTTTGACCAGGACCCATAGGGCTGTAGTCAAATATAATGCTTTATGTAAGGAATTGTGTGTGTCTTCAGACCAGTCTACAGGCATCTAGCTAGCTTGTTAGTCTTTATCACAGACCAGCCATGAATATACACTACCATTCAAAAAGTTTGGGGTAACTTAGACATTTCTTTAAGAAAATGACATTTTTTGGTCCATTAAAATAACATCAAATTGATCAGAAATACAGTGTAGACATTGTTAATTTTGTAAATGACTATTGTAGCTGGAAACGGCAGATTTTTAATGTGATATCTACATAGGCGTGAGAGGCCCATTATCAGCAACCATCACTCCTGTGTTCCAATGGCACGTTGTTTTAGCTAATCCAAGTTTATCATTTTAAAAGGCTAATTGATCATTAGAAAACCCTTTTGCAATTATGTTAGCACAGCTGAAAACTGTTGTTCTGATTAAAAAAGCAATAAAACTGGCCTTCTGTAGACGAGTTGAATATCTGGAGCATCAGCATTTGTGGGTTTGATTACAGGCTCAAAACGGCTAGAAACAAAGACCTTTCTTCTGAAACTCGTCAGTCTATTCTTGTTCTGAGAAAGGAAGGCTATTCCATGTGAGAAATTGCCAAGAAACTGAACATCTCGTACAACGCTGTGTACTACTCCCTTCACAGAACAGCACAAACTGTCTCTAACCAGAATAGAAAGAGGAGTGGGAGGCCCCGGTGCATAGCAGACAAGAGGACAAGTACATTGGAGTGTCTAGTTTGAGAAACCGACGCCTCACAAGTCCTCAACTGGCAGCTTCATTAAATAGTACCTGCAAAACACCAGTCTCAATGTCAACAGTGAAGAGGCGACTCTGGGATGCTGGCCTTCTAGGCAGAGTTGCAAAGAAAAGATATATCTCAGACTGGCAAATAAAAATAAAAGATTAAGATGGGCAGAATAACACAGACACTGGACAGATGGAACTCTGCCTAGAAGGCCAGCATCCCGGAGTTACCTCTTCACTGTTGACATTGAGACTTGTGTTTTGCGGTACAATTTAATGAAGCTGCCAGTTCTTGTGAACATTACACATTTTAAACTTCCATTTGCTATTTATGGCCTGTAGGCCTCATTGACCCTGAGCTCATACAACTTGTTTGTGAGTAAAAAAAAAGCATAATGTATGGATTATTTTGACTATAACAAATACTCCAGATGAAACATATTGTGCTATTTATCACAGACGACTTTGTGTCAGTTTAACAAGGACCTCTCTCCTCCTCACCAGTGTCACGATCAAAAGATATGATCAAGAGCCTCACATACAGTATATCGTTTGGTCATTGTGCTGCCACAGAATTAATTGTGAGCAAGGCCTCAAAATAGCTTTTATATACCAGAGCTGCGAGAAGCGTTCTATATATTATTGAAACAACTTTGCGATTGTTTGTGAGAATACCAACAGGTGTGGATCCCGTGGGGGTTGCCATGGAAGCCAAGAAGGGAGAGAGATGTGTGTGTGTGTGTGTGTGTGTGTGTGTGTGTTTTGCGCATCTGTGTGCGTGTCGATGTATGTGTGTGTGTGTGTGTGTGTGTGTGTGTGTGTGTGTGTGTGTGTGTGTGTGTGTGTGTGTGTGTGTGTGTGTGTGTGTGTGTGTGTGTGTGTGCATCTGTGTGTGTGTCTTTGTGCAGAAAAGGGAGAGGGAGGCAGACAAATGGGTTTTCAGAAGACAGGAAGGAATGTGAAGATGGTTTGAAAAAGGATGGGTTCTGTAGAACCTAGAGAGGAGAAACGGCCTTGGGGAAATGGTTCTGTACCTCCTCTCTCTACAGCCACTGGAGGGGGGGGATGGTTCTGGACCTCCTCTCCCTACAGCCACTGGAGGGGGAAATGGTTCTGGACCTCCCTCTCTACCGCCACTGGAGGGGGAAATGGTTCTGGACCTCCTCTCCCTACAGCCACTGGAGGGGGGGAAATGGTTCTGGACCTCCTCTCCCTACAGCCACTGGAGGGGGGAAATGGTTCTGGACCTCCTCTCTCTACAGCCACTGGGGGGGGAAATGGTTCTGGACCTCCTCTCTCTACAGCCACTGGAGGGGGGGAATGGTTCTGGACCTCCTCTCTCTACAGCCACTGGAGGGGGAATGGTTCTGGACCTCCTCTCTCTACAGCCACTGGGGGGGGAAATGGTTCTGGACCTCCCTCTCTCTATAGGCACTGGGGGGAACAAACACTGGACCTCGTCTCTCTCTATAGGCACTGAGGGGGGACAAACACTGTACCTCCTCTCTCTATAGGCACTGGGGGGGGAACAAACACTGGACCTCCTCTCTCTATAGGCACTGGGGGGGGAACAAACACTGGACCTCCTCTCTCTATAGGCACTGGGGGGGAACAAACACTGGACCTCCCCTCTCTCTATAGGCACTGGGGGGGACAAACACTGTACCTCCTCTCTCTATAGGCACTGGGGGGGGGACAAACACTGTACCTCCTCT
>NW_025550591.1:75000-78294 GCF_905237065.1 Salmo salar
CACTTTCCAAAAGCCCTACTGTTTTTCGCCCAGGGACTGCAGAGTTATCATTCCCCATTCTGGCGCCTTCTGAGAGCCTATGGGAGCCTTAGAAAATGTCACGTTACAGCAGAGATCCCCTGTTTTGGATAGAGATGATCAAGTTGGCCAAGAAATGGTCAGAGAGGACGCTTCCTGTTTGGAATCTTCTCAGCTTTTGGCCTGCCAAATGAGTTCTGTTATACTCACAGACACCATTCAAACAGTTTTAGAAACTTTGGAGTGTTTTCTATCCAAAGCCAATAAGTATATGCATATTCTAGTTTCTGGGCAGGAGTAATAACCAGATTAAATCGGGTACGTTTTTATCCGGCCGTGAAAATACTGCCCCTATCCTAAACAGGTTAAGCCCCACCCTCTTCAACATATATATCAATAAATTGGTGAGGGCACTAGAACAGTCTGCAGCACCCAGCCCTCACCCTACTAGAATCTGAAGTCAAATGTCTACTGTTTGCAGATGATCTGGTGCTTCTGTCACCAACCAAGGAGGGCCTACAGCAGCACCTAGATCTGTCCCCAACCAAGGAGGGCCAACAGCAGCACCTAGATCTTCTGCACAGATTCTATCAGACCTGGGCCCTGACAGTAAATCTCAGTAAGACCAAAATAATGGCGTTCCCAAAAGGTCCAGTTCCCAGGACCACAAATACAAATTCCATCTAGTCACCGTTGCCCTAGAGCACACAAAAAACTATACATACCTCGGCCTAAACATCAGTGCCACAGGTAACTTCCACAAAGCTGTGAACGATCTGAGAGACAAGGCAAGAAGGGCCTTCTATGCCATCAAAAGGAACATAAAAATTGACATACCAATTAGGATCTGACTAAAAATACTTCAGTTATAGAACCCATTGGCCTATATGGTTGTGAGGTCTGGGGTCCGCTCACCAGCCAATAATTCACAAAATGGGACAAACACCAAATTGACACTCTGCATACAAAATTCTGCTATAATATCCTTCGTGTACAACGTAAAACACCAAATAATACATGCAGAGCAGAATTAGGCCGATACTCTCTAATTAACAAAATTCAGAAAAGAGCTGTTAAATTCTACAACCACCTAAAAGGAAGTGATTCCCAAACCTTCCATAACAAAGCCATCACCTACAGAGAGATGAACCTGGAGAAGAGCCCCCTAAGCAAGCTGGTCCTGGGGCTCTGTTCACAAACACAAACAGACCCCACAGAGCCCGGGACAGCAACACAATTAGACCCAACCAAATCATGAGAAAACAAAAGATAATTACTTGACACATTGGAGAAAAAATAATCTACAAAAAAACAGAGAAACTAGAATGCTATTTTTCCCTAAACAGAGAGGACACAGTGGCAGAATACCTGACCACTGTGACTGACCCAAACTTAAGGAAACGTTTGACAATGTACAGACTCAGTGAGCATAGCCTTGCTATTGAGAAAGGCTGCGACCAGTGAAGAATAAACACCATTGTAAATACAACCTATATTTACGTTTATTAATTTTCCCTTTTGTACTTTAACTATGTGCATATCGTTTACAACACTGTATATAGACATAATATGACATTTGAAATGGCTTGAAATGGGCGGCAGGTATCCTAGGGGTTAGAGCGTTGGGCCAGTACCTGAAAGGTTGCTAGATTGAATCACCGAGCTGACAAGGGAAAAAAAATCTGTCGTTCTGCACCTGAATAAGGCAGTTTAACCCACTGTTCCTAGAACGTCATTGTAAATAAGAATGTCTTCTTAAATGACTTGCCCAATTAAATAAAAGTTAAATAAAAAGAAGAGAGAAGAGGCAGAGGGGAGAGTTGAGGAGAGGATAAGACAGGAGTGTAACGGTTGTTGTATGGAGTAGACCAAGGCGCAGAGGGTTGAGTGCTCATTTTAACTTTTATTGAACACTTAAATAACAAAACAAGAAAATG
Source organism: Salmo salar (assembly GCF_905237065.1). NCBI lineage: Eukaryota > Metazoa > Chordata > Actinopteri > Salmoniformes > Salmonidae > Salmo > Salmo salar. Next base: position 76,956 of record NW_025550591.1, read on the forward strand.
ATCGAACGAACAGTCTTGCAAGCTACACACACAGCAGTGCAAAAAAACTTCCCACAAAAGACATGTGAGAAAAGGGGCTACCTAAGAATGACTCCCAATCAGCAACAACGAAGTACAGCTGTTCCTGATTGAGAGCCATACCAGGCCAAAACAAAGAAATACACAACATAGAAAACCATAGAAATACAAAACATAGAACAATACCCAAAAACCCCGGAACATATAAAACGAACACCCCTCTTACATAAGTACATATCCCAACAAACCCCGAAACACATAAAACAAACACCCCCTGCCACGTCCTGACCAAACTACAATAACAAATAACCCCTTTACTGGTCAGGACGTGACACGGAGTAGAGAGGAGTAGAGGAGAGCAGAGGGCAGAGTAGAAGAGAAGAGAGGAGAGCAGAGGAGAGGAGACGAGAGGAGAGGAGAGGAGACGAGAGGAGACGAGAGGAGACGAGACGAGAGGAGACGAGGGCAGAGAAGAAAGCAGAGGAGAGGAGAAGAGACGAGAGGAGGGCAGAGAAGAAAGCAGAGGAGAGGAGATGAGGGAAATTTTACGTACAGTCTCCTGCTCCATTTGCATGCAGACAGCATTACTCTAAATCAACTGGTTGAATGAAGTCTCAATTCCAGGTTGCTGTCTCCAGGCCTGTTAATATCTGCAATATCTGTGTTATATGAGGTCAACTCTGAACACTATGACATTACATATTCTACCTGTACATTACCTTTATTTTCTATTTGTGTAGAGCCCTGTATAGAGCCCTGTGTAGAGTCCTGTATAGAGCCCTGTGTAGAGCCCTGTGTAGAGCCTTGTATAGATCCCTGTGTAAAGTCCTGTATAGAGCCCTGTGTAGAGCTCTCTGTATAGAGCCCTGTATAGAGCCCTGTATAAAGCCCTGTGTAAAGTCCTTTATAGAGACATTTGTAGAGCCCTGTATAGAGCGCCGTGTAAAGCCCTGTATAGAGCCCTGTGTAGAGCCCTGTGTAAAGTCCTGTATAGAGCCCTGTTTAGAGCCCTGTGTATAGTCCTGTATAGAGCCCTGCGCAAAGCCCTGTGTAGAGCCCTGTGTAAAGCCCTGTGTAAAGCCCTGTGTAGAGCCCTGTGTAGAGCCCTGTGTAGAGCCCTGTATAAGCCCTGTATAGAGCCCTGTGTAAAGCCCTGTGTAGAGCCCTGTATAAGCCCTGTATAGAGCCCTGTGTAAAGTCCTGTATAGAGACCTTTGTAGATCACAGCAGTGGACGTGTATGGATTCCCAGTGCACTCTGCAACACTTGGATGTGTGACCTCATGTTTCAAAGGTTTTGAGGGAAGCTCTTTCAATGGTAA